>NC_088864.1:5274893-5574893 GCF_032884065.1 Artemia franciscana
CTGAATTAGGCACACACATATTAGTTTTGCTCAAGAGGGGAGAAGATCTTCTCATTCCGAAGGGAACTAATGTTTGTCAATGCTACCAAAAACAGGCAAAATATACAAAAACAGAACATATATACAGTGACAATCAAAACATACAGTGACAATCAAAATGATTAGAGAATGGCACATGCAATCACCCCCACACCTATATTCTTGATTCGACTTATTAATCAGGTAAACAGAACCCAGTCTGTCATGTATGGGCATAATTAAAGCTGAATTGGATGGTAGCGCTTTAGTTGCGCAATCTTTATAGAAGAAGCATAAATGTTCGACTTTTAGTTTTGTTGACAATAAATAATAACTATTCCTATATATAACTATATTCCTATATACAACTATAAGCCACTCGTAGTTACTAATCAAATGAGCTCATTCTTTTAAGTTGTTGTCACAAAACTTAATTGACACAAAAAAATTAGCATATTCAATTATGCTATAAAATTAACAATGACTCATTAAGGAGCCATATCAATACAACTACTTTAGTCGATAATATCCGATACTACTAGTCCACCTCCCTAAACTTTTATTGTTTATGAGCAGGCATGTTCATATAAATCTGTCTCGGGGGGGGGGGGGGGGGGAGAACAAAGTTTCGGAAGATAAAACAACACAAGTTAAATTTTAAGAATATAGGGGGGATCATTTGAATGAATTGCAAGAATTTTTTTTGGGGGGGGGGGGAATTCTTCACCCTATTCCCCCACAGAAGGCAGCATTTTCCAAACTAGGAGACACATCTCCCTAGAGAGGCACGGAATAGTCCAAGGGGGGCACGAATATTAGCCAGGATGGCGAAAAAAATCAAATGAAATTAAAACTACACAGTCACACACAAAATATCTCAATCTTTCCGTGATTGACGAGAATTAGAGGCCCGGGCTGAACGAAAGCAAGGTAAAACTAGCGTGATTTTACAGATACTACTGAATACTCAGTTCAGGGATAATTGTCCTTTCTCAAATTATTTTGATGATCTCGATTTGACAAAATATGCGTGGATACAGAATCAATTTATTAACGAAGGTGACAAATTTCAATTAACAAGTAATGAAAAAGAAAACTTAATTGAATTAGCTTTTAGCAATTCTTTAAAACAAAATTTTCAGAATCCATCTCTAATTCAAATTTGGCTAGATATTAAAAGCGAATACAATATTTTTCAAATAACGCCGCTAGCAAAATCAATGTATATGAAACAGGTTTTTCTGCATTAACTGAAATGGAACCAAAATACTGTTTTAGTTTGGTTGTGGAAATGATGATTCATGCATTCATATTCATCACTGACGCGGAGATTTGACAAATTTTGAGCTAATTATAAAGCAAGCCCATCCATTTCATTAAAAGACCATGATGTAAAGTTGATATTCGTTTTCTCTCTTTGTAGGGCAACGACATCGGTGAAAATTCATTCACAATTTTACTTCGTTTAAATTCTCTATTTCAACAAACTCCAAAAACATATAAAGTATGTTCCTTTAGATTGCACAACTTAGCGACACGCGGGATTGAACGTAGGAAGTTTATGTCCTGAACCTTGTACTCATCCACTACGCTGTGACAAGATGTTAAATAGTTTGATTTTTCTTGTTCACGCACTTTCGCTAAAGCACTTACAATGGCGAATTTTTTCGGGAGGGAGTGCGATGAGGGGGCTTCAGGAAGCTCCTCACACGCTTCTGATAAAACACTTGTGAGAGTAAGAGAGAGAATTTATCTAAAAAAACACAAAAAAAATACAAAAAAGAAAAAATTGCCAAAAAGCCTCATGCTTGCGCGGCCATTGTCGAAACTATAAAATCTAAATTACTTATCAATGGATTCCCCTAAAAAGCAGAAAGCAAAACAAAATCAAGCAAAAAAAGTCCCACTTGATAAACGATAGTGAGAATTAAAAGCAATCGCGAGAAAGCGAGCATCAAAACGAGTCGAAAATGGACTGAAAAAAGAATTGCGCTATATGAAGACAAGCGGCAGCAAAAATCAGAACGAGTCAAAAATGAAAGTGAAGAATAAAAAAATATTACATTATAAGAAACGTCATCACACTCTTCGACCCCAAAAAAAGTGTCGCATAATCCAGTAGAAACCAACAACGATGCCATAAATTACTTAACGGTTGATTACGAGTCATTGGAACCTTTCAACGTTCTATGTGTTCCTTGGGGAGTCATCCATTTTTCAAAGGAAAGAATAGCAAACTAAGCTGACTCAAAAGGTGATTGCTACTTACAACGAGAATCAATGTATATAAGCCTACCACATGCCGAGTGCAGGCTTCGACAAAGGCTTCAATAAAGGCTTTAAAAAAGGCTTCAACATCGGCTACATAGTTGTTTTCATAACTGGCATATTGAAATTTCTGGCTACTAAAATGATCTAAAAGGGTCTCAACTTTAAGGAAGAATTTGTATTTTTCTTCATATATGTTGTATCGAACCTAGGGTGACGCCATGACAGCAAGAAGAGGCTCACATTGTCTGCAGTTACAAGATGAGCGACAATGACAATCAATATTTACAAGCCTGTCGCGAATCCATGCCGGGGCCCGGCCTCAAAATCGATTAAATAATGTTTTTCTTCTTAAAACTGGAAAATTGATATTTCTGACCACAAGAGCAATCTGAATAAGTCACAATTTTAAGAAAGAATCCGCAATTTCCCAGGGTGACTGTATTGAACTTGTGGTGACATCATGCCATCAAAAAAATGCTCAAATTGTCTGCGGTTAGAAGACAAGCGACAATCAGAATCCATATACAGAACCCTGTCACCTGCCGGGGCTGGCGGCGGAGCCACCAAGCTCCCGGTACTATCTATATCTTTATTTTTTTTAAAATAATACAATATTTTATATTAATTTATAAATTTTATTATTTATAAATTTATAAATACAGTTTATGAGTCTATAAAATTTAAAGAAACTTTACTTTAATTCAAAAAGATGCATGCAGACTTTCGCCTTATATTATTCTTGCTACCAGAGCCAAGCAAAAACAAACTCCAGAACTAAAATCATTCGCGTATATATACTTATCAACAAAAAAAATAGCCCATGCTTTGTCATAATACTTTACGGGTCTATAAAATAGCCTTCGTTAGGTAATGTTAGCCTCCTTTGTCAAATAAATTTGTTTGCTAAGTAAATTTCACAATATATATATATTGCTAGTTTTGTCGGTAAGTTTTAAAGCTGCTATTACAAGACATAAAACACTATTTTTCAAAAAAATCTGTACAAGAAAGTGGTTTGGAGCACCATTTATTACAGAAGGTCATTAAAAAGCAGTAATAATAAAAAAAAATACCGGAAAATATGCAGTAGAACTCTTTTCAACATTGATTATTTAGAGCTTGCGTTATTAGGGAGAGATATGAAATATCTGAGGACGATACCTAGTGGGAAAATACGGATGAAACTTTATGGCTGGGGTAATTTTCACAATATAGATATATATGAACACACAGTTATCCATAAATAAGTTTTATACCTTTAAACGACCAATAATTGTGTATGTATTTATATATTTTTTCTCGAAAATGGCTCGGCAGTTTGTTTTCTGAAAATTGACATACTAACATTTTATGGACTAAAAAAACGATCTAGATAGATTACAACTATGAGAAAATTTACTTTCCTTACCCTAGCGCTCTTAATATGTGTTTCTTAATTTTTTCTGAATTAGAAAATGAAATTTCAACTCAAGAAGTATGAGAAACTTACAAGAGTGAGAAATGGCACAGTGTCAACAAAAAGTGTGTCAACACACACAACAACATCTAGAGTTTGGCTAGACTTGCCATTTTTTCACTGTAATAATAAGAATACTTACTTCAGTTTGTGTAGTTAACCCTATCACCGAAACCTGAGCAAGGCATATAAGCAATTTTCAATCCTCCTCAATCAGTAGAGGCCATATTTAAAGTAAAGTCCGTGGTTTGCATCATAGTTTGAACTTCCAGGGCGCAAAACCCAGAGGGGAAAACACTAAGCGAAACTAGTTTCAAAGATTTCCAGACATGGGTGGCAAGAAAGTCGTTAAAATCCTCCTACTTCCCTTGAATTTTTGCCAGGACCAGTGTGCAATTGTGCCTTTCGCAAGTATTAGTCTATGGCTATGTCTAAAACCAAGTCATTTTTATTCTATCAAATGCTAACCTAAAAAACGCATTTTCCACAAAAAGAGACCCGGACGAAGGATGAGTTGCATAGGCTTCAGTTGACTAAAGGGTTGAATTGTATGGGGGTTAAGTTGCACAAGGATTCATTTAAAGAAGGTTGAGTTGCACGAAGCTTTGATTGCACGGAGTTAAGTTAAGCGAGGGTTAAGTCACAAAGGAGTTGAGTTAATGGGGTTGAGCTGAATGAGGGTTCAGTTCCATGGGTTCAGTTGCATGATATTTAGTTACGATCCCATTTAGCAGGGCTTGGAAGTGGAATTAAAGTGGAAACAGATCTTTTAAAGCAGCACAAGCACAGTTAGAGTAAATAAAATATATTTGTATTCCTTATTCCTATTATGCTTTTATAAACGAAAACAACTATCGTTATGCCATATCCCAATCTTTCAAAAAATCCAGGCAGAGAGAGAGAGAGAGAGAAGAATCGGTCTACTGAGTTTGAATTTACTGATTGTGTTTCCATTACATTCACTTTAGGAGGTAGGCCAGTCGTGATTGGAACAAATATCACTTCTGTGCCTCTATCTTAAATACTACCTCAAATAATTTTATGCACTGCCATATATAATTGACGCCACCATTTTTAATTTCCAACAAAAATTTTTTACTTTTTTTTTTACCAAAGACAAAATAAATTGCGCTAAAAGGGCTAAAAACTTCATTTGTGCCATCATGCAAGATACACTCTTTTGGACATGATTATGTACTAAACAAGATCAGAAAGAGAAAAAAGACTGAAGCTATTTGATTTCTGAATATCCGTAATGATTTCATCCTGCGGAACACAGAGACAGGAGGTATCAGATTAAGCCCTGATGTCAAGGTCAACAAAATAGGTTTTGCAGATGACACAGTAACGCCTAAGACAAGCCAAAATCGGCATCAAGAATTACTGAATGATGTAACGGTAAAGGCACACCATCTTGGTCTGAGGGTGAATGCAGAGAAAACCAAATGCATGGCGAGAAGCAACTCTCCTCTGTCCATTAAATTTGACAACCACGATGATGAACAAATTGCTCACTTCAAGTACCTGGGAAGTATAATTGAAAACACTGGTTCCACGGCAAGAGAAGTGACCAGCAGAATAGAACAGGGAAATACCACCTTCAACAAGCAACATAAAGTATGGATATCTCGGAAATTTTCTCTGCACCTGAGGTTACGTAGCCTTAACAGCAATATTACACCAAAGCGTAAGAGAAGAAAATCCATGCTTTTGAAACCTCGTGCCTTCACAGAATTCTGTACATTCGCTTTTCACAGAAGACGACAACAGCCTCTAGTGACCGGCGTCACCAGAGTTTGAAGGTGAAGATATTTGGGCCACTTCCTCCGCACGGACGACTATAAGAGTCCCGAAACCTGCTTGATTTTGGCAACCATAAGAAAGTCGTGGCTAGGGAATATCCAGAAACACACTGCGCCAGACCTATAAGACGGACATACACAACCTGCACACCTCCGTCCAAGCGGGGTGGGGGTGAGATAATTGCAGCAGGAAACCCGAGGGATCGTTTGCGGTTCCTCCTTGATGTTCTGGGTGCCTCAGTAGGCAGACATGGTCCTTTAGTCGAAAGTTTGGGACATAAAAATTATTTGACCATATATACAAATAATTATACTTGGTCAAACAGAGTCTGTCAAATTTGGTCCTATTTTATTATAACTTAACTTGCAATTTTTTCAACTACGCGTATGGTAGTAAGTCTCAAATTTTCCAAGTCAAGAGGATGCCAATTACATTCCATAGAATGGGTAGTTCCAATTGATTTTTGAGTCCTGAATTTTCAGGGATAAAAACCAAATTTTGGTACATGTAAGATAAGAAAGTGCATATAGAAAATATATTCAAAACTAAACATAAATTATAAGAATATGATACTAGTTTAAAAAAGGTGTAGAATATGCCCGTTAAAAAAAGCGGAAGGCAGGGTGCATTGACATCACCTTCCGCATTTAACAACAGCATCGTCAAACCGCAATCTAAGTTAAATCTGACACACATTCTCAGAGGGATTGATCTATCGTTAATAAGCTATGCAGACAATGTACTTAATCTGAGCCACCTGCTCCGCGGTTTAGAGGAGAATTTTATTCAGTTTCAAGTAGAATATGGAAAAATAGGCCTTCAGTTTAACGGCGAGAAATCAGAAGTGATGTTGTTTAATGCTAAGCAAGGGTCACCTAAGGCAAGCTTAAAACCCGTCACCTTTTGCAGAATCATCTGCAGAAACGGATTTCTTTAGCGTATAGCCGTGTTGTAGTTTATAAGCGTCAGTTTGATCGGCGGATTTTTGCCCAGCTGTACAATGCAATGGCACTACCCCATTATCTGTATATAAGTCCTTTTTGGAGGATATTCCAAAAGGAAGATAAAAAAGAACTGCGGTCTACATATTATAAATATGCGAAGTACCTCTTACGGTTTCCACCATGGACAAGTAACCGTATTGTGACAAGTCGGTATGGGATTATCGACCCTAATGAAGCGATCATAGCCCAGATCGCCAGATATAACTCTAATATTGTTACTCATCCTTGGGCAATTATTTTGAGGCAATAGTTTTTGCTTTTTGTAGTTAGTTATCTATTTGTTCTTTATTTTTCTTGTGTTTGTGTATTCTTTTGTAGTGTGTTTTTCGCTTTTTTATCTTATACTCTGTTTCTGTATCTTATACTCTGTTCATCTGTTTCTTTTGATGGGAAATAAATATATACATACATACATACATACATACTAGTAAGCATAACTTGGGCACAAAAGACCGTCAGTACTGAGAACAAGAATACTTGTACTGAGAACGTACTTGAAAGTGCTGAGAACGAGAAGAATAAAAGTATCTGAAAGCTGAGATTGATAAAACAATACACTGAAATTTCAGCGCGACCATGATTCTGTAAAGCTAGTGAAAAACGAGAGTAGTATTAGATTCTGAATGTCAATGAACTCGTTTAAAACTTGGATGAAATTATACATGTTTAAATTGCATAGCTAAACATTTTGGGTTAACAGACAAGTAAATAAAACAAAGAAGCACCTTGTGGATGACAGGAACGGGGGCATAACTGGTGAAGGCATCACAATTGGGGAGAGAGCTGGGCTATTTGGTGTTGCTGTCGTATTTGGGCTCGTTTTAGTACAACTAAAAAGATAATTAAAATGATTCAGATTAAGGGGGAAAAGAAGAAAAACAATAACATAAATTATTGATTAGAAAAAAAATTATCTCATGGATTTAAACCAAATAAAAGAAATACAAACACGTTTACTAATATATCAAACTGTATAGATTCCACGGCCGTACCGAAGGGAAGGGGGAGAACAGCAAAAAGGAAACAAGATCACAAAACTATACGCAGAAAACAACAAAACAACCGAATGAATATAAGCCAATGAAAAAAATAAAATGAATAAAAAAAACTGTATAATTTATCAAATTGTATAGATTCCAGGGTTATATTTAGGACGGGAAAAGATTACCTGATTTGGGGCCCTCCCCCAAATCAACTATGTAAGGACAAGCCCTTATTTGTTGTAATATACAAGAAAATTTATTTTGCCACCAAAATTATTTTCATTTTCGGATTCCTCTTTTACTGTTAAAATTCTCCGATTTTTTCTTCAAATGTTGAGAATTGCTTTCTAAAACCTTCTTAGGATCCTAAAAAGAAATGTGGTGCAGCGATTAAGGCATCTTCACTGCAATTTAAATTCCAAATAGGATTTGAAGTGGGTAAGACAAATCACGAAATCGATTTAAAACATACAAAAAAGCAGGAATTCTACATGAACAAAATCTTTTTTATGGCTGATTTCATTGACTGTTACAAGTTTCAAGAATTTTTCGTCTCCCGACCCGGAAAATATTGTGAAAAGAGTAATTCATTCATTCTCTCTTTCATTTTTTCGCCGCAAACGAAACTTATTAGTCTCTCATTTGATGCAAAACCCAGCTTCAACCCTAAAACCCAGTATGCTTACTTCAAATGAGTAACATTCTTCTCTTTTTTAATTTTATTTTAAGAATTTAGTTCTCCAAATGTTATTTTTTCTTATTTTTGTTATTTTACAAACAACAGATCATGTTATGTTATTTTTAAAGAAAAATTAGCGTAATTTCAGAAAAGGGAGGGGGAGGCACCTAAGAATGGGCTGCAACCTTGATAAAGATCCCACCATCAAGCTCGGCATTTTTGAAGAGCGCTTGCTATAAGTTTCAAACATATGTATCCAGAAATACAAAATCTCCGATAGGTTATTTTGTCATCTATCAGAGTTTGATCAAAACCCTGGGTATTCGACCAAATCACGGTTAACTGACAATTCCCCTGGAACAACGAATGTAAATAAGAAGTACAATACTATCTTCAGAATTTTACTATCTTCAGAATAAAACGCGGAGATTTAATGGCAATAAATATTTTCTTGAATGTTTATCTTCCCTAACAAACATATTTTTAGCCTTGCCCTTTTTATATTTTTCATTGACTTACATTTTTTACAGTAGGCCTTCTTTACAACATGCAACTGTTTATAAGTTTCAATAAAATACGGGCCACAAAACGATCCAGCTGACTTTTTGGCCAATATACATGCGGCCTTCTATTGGCAAAATTAAAAAAGAAAAGAAAAAATACACTCTTTCTCGACCAATTCCATTGCCATAAAAAAAAATAATAATAATCATAATTTCCAATATGGGTTTCGATTTATGGATCCAGAGAAAATAATGGTTCAACCCTTCGATTTTCTGAATTCTACACCAGGATCCTTATTCCTGTCACTTTATTCCTAGATCTTCATTTAGCATTCGACTCTTTAACCTATTCACTTCTTTCTGTTGAAATTACCTCATTTCGGAACAAAATAGAATGCGATTTTTTTTATTGAATTCTTATTTGAAATACTCTGTTTATCCACATTTTTTACCCTCAAAATTTGAAAATGTTCCTCAAGGATCAATTATAGGGCCAGTGTTGCTTATAATTTATCTAAATGACCTCATTTTTAGGTTAAAAAGAAAAATCTGTATTTTTAATCATTTGCGACATCTAAAGTTCTTACTTCGGTGATTACGGCTACTGCTTCTGCGAGAACAGAGCCCGATATTGTTTTCCAGAGTTAGCGGACCTGTCCTAAAAAGTTTATTGCGGTGTAATGCTGGCTATGACGGGGACTTGAGAAGTGCAGAACTGTCTCTTCAACCACAGTGGAAGAATGTCACAGCTGCAACTCGGCTTTGAAATTTCTGTCGAGGTTTTGTTGACGCCATACACGTCATTCGTGGCTCTTGAGGGTCTGGGGTAGGGCTGACTAGGGTAAGAAAGGTAAGTAGGGCAAGGGTAATTTAAGAGTAAATGTAGGGGAAGGCCCTACATTTTTACAAGACAGGCCTTTTTAATTTTCTCCTAAATTTATCAGGTTTGCTGACAATGTAGGGCCTCTAATTTAAGGATGATTTGCGAATGAGTTACCAACGTGTAATGTTTTGCCAGAATTCCGGAATACGTTGAAATTTGATTGTTTAGTATTTATTAATTTGATAGATTGTTCTCAGCTGTTTAAGTTGTTTTATTTTTACTTTTAGGGGAGGGTATCTGGAAGTGTGTTTGTATTGAGGTTTCGATGTTTTTGCGTATTTTGGGTGCCTCAGGCCGTACAAGTTAAGCTATTTTTTCCTTTTTTTCTCCTTCTTCTTCCTTTCTTATTTTACTTGGAATGTTAATGTTGCATTGTGATTTGTCCCTTACAGGCACGTAATTTTTTTGTGTACGCATTTTCTTTTTTATGAATAAACCAAATTATTATAATCATCAATTATCTAAAACCTACCGGTCGAAACTTTCTATTAGTAGACCTAAAGATTATAGTATCTGATTCTTAGACATTATGTTTGATAAGAACCAATATTTCTAGTACCTTATTGATTCGAGAAAAACGGGTCGAGGAAAACTTTAAAACATATTGTTTAATTCACCTGACTAAATGCATTTAGAATATCTAACATATAATAGATTGAGTATATTTATTAAATTTATATTGCTGGTTACGAGCACTTTATTTGATCAAATGTACCAACTTAAAGTTTCTCTTCTAGCAGAATTATGACACATAATTTCTAAGAGATTTCAAAGAATTTTCTAAGAGATTTCTTAGAGTCTCTTGTTTCCAGCAGTTTATAGAAACCCTGATAAGACAAGGAAAGATATCCTCAACGTATCTTAGAAACGCTTCCGATAATCCTATATCATTGTTTAATTGAGTCTACTGCTGCTATTCCCCAATTATAATGGTTTCAACTTTCCCTCTTTTCTGAAACCGTTTTCAAAGCCTGAATTTCTAAAACCAGAAAACCAGAATTTTTAAGAGATTTCAAAGAATTTTCTAAGAGACTTCTAAGATTCTCTTGTTTGATTGGCATGAAAACAGGCATGAAAACAGGGCCAATCTTACAATTTTTCAGGGGAAACATCATTGTTTAATTGAGTCTACTGCTGCTATTCCCCAATTATAATGGTTTCAACTTTCCCTCTTTTCTGAAACCGTTTTCAAAGCCTGAATTTCTAAAACCAGAAAACCAGAATTTTTAAGAGATTTCAAAGAATTTTCTAAGAGACTTCTAAGATTCTCTTGTTTGATTGGCATGAAAACAGGCATGAAAACAGGGCCAATCTTACAATTTTTCAGGGGAAACATCATTGTTTAATTGAGTCTACTGCTGCTATTCCCCAATTATAATGGTTTCAACTTTCCCTCTTTTCTGAAACCGTTTTCAAAGCCTGAATTTCTAAAACCAGAAAACCAGAATTTTTAAGATTTCAAAGAATTTTCTAAGAGACTTCTAAGATTCTCTTGTTTGATTGGCATGAAAACAGGCATGAAAACAGGGCCAATCTTACAATTTTTCAGGGGAAACATCATTGTTTAATTGAGTCTACTGCTGCTATTCCCCAATTATAATGGTTTCAACTTTCCCTCTTTTCTGAAACCGTTTTCAAAGCCTGAATTTCTAAAACCAGAAAACCAGAATTTTTAAGAGATTTCAAAGAATTTTCTAAGAGACTTCTAAGATTCTCTTGTTTCCAGTAGTTCATAGAAACACCGATAAGACAAGGAAAGAAATCCTCAACGTACGTTACATGCTAATGTATGTAACGTCTAATGTCTAACGTTAGACGTCTAATGTTAGACGTCTAACGTCTAACGTATGCTAATGTTTCGGTGTTACGTCGAAGAGTGTCAAGCATTCCACCAAGATTTAATTTGTTATGTAACAAAAAACAAGCATACCCACATCACAAATTTTTTACTTTTAACTTTAATCCAATACTAACCACTGATCAACTGGGCTCGAATATATTGGAACGAACTAAGACAGTCAAAATTCCTTTTTATTAATTGTAAGCGCTAAAGTATGTAACATTGTCAGTGTTAGTTTTTATTTTCGTAGTGTATGTAACATTGTAATATTCTCAGTGTTAAAGTATGCCACCAGGCATGTGCACTGGTTTGTCATATCTATTTATGTAATTGTTGCAAATAAAAATTATCTATTTATCAATCTATCTATCTTAGAAACGCTTCTGATAGTCCTACATCATTGTTTAATTGAGTCTTCTGCTACTATTCCCCAATTATACTGGTTTCAACTTTTTCTCTTTTCTGAAACCGTTTTCAAAGCCCTATGATAAAACAAGAGATATCAGTCAGGAAGCCAATGACTTGGCAACCAAACAGCTTGCCTACTTTTTTCTCCGATGATTAAATCCAATAATTAAAACAAAGATTTAGAATCATTTTATATTTGTTATATGCGCTTTCCATACCTCCATATTCCATATTTCGTTCATGTGCGCTTTCCATATTTCATACATATAACTATCATCTTCGTAGGTCAATCTCTACTTATCCTTCATTCAGATGGTATTTCAACCCCTTGACTACATGCCATATTGAATGGAACTGATCAGGATAAAAAGCATTATTCGTTTGGCACTCGAAAAAATTTATTAGAATATCTTGGTTTCGGTTTGATTTTTCTTCGTCTTCTATTTCTTATCTTTACATCACGTTGCTGTGTTTTTTTTTCACTTTTTACTATTTATTTTTATTCCCTGGGGTGGATGTTTCTAGTGTCAGATTTTCTTTTTTCTATATAAAAAAAAAACCTCGTTTTTCTCCTCTGTTCTTTCTATTGTCTCTCTTCTATAATTGCGGTATACGTGATATAGTATATATGTTTTATTTTGTCACAGGCTATCTAGTTTTGTAGGAAATCCCCAAAACTGTTTACTTATATGTCATATTACTGGGGACAAAATTCATTTTGCCATTTCTATGAGCTCATCACATACGCACTTTAGTAACGTGCTGTTTTTTTTACTAATTTAAGCTAGAACCTTCTTTCATGATAATTATTCATTACAGCCTAATTGCCCTGGCGGATTTTTCAGTTCATAATACGGCTAACAGTGGCAGTTCATTCCTTTTAGATGGCACTATTAATCCCCAAACATTGCAAATTTTTTAATTCCTCTTTTGGCCAATAGTGGCATCAGGGATAAGAAATACCGTCAGTACATAGGTTCCCCTTTGAGTACTGTTAAATTTAGTACAAGTTAAGATACATCATTAACCTGTTGTAGTACAGTGGATTGATGCTCTGTCTGGCAATACGGGTTCGATCCACGGTGCAGCAAGGTTGGACGACAAGCTTGCTTCTTGTCCCTGTAAAAAGCACTCAGCCACTAGAAACGTCGACTCGACGCCATATGCGGCAGCAATGGCTCAGTAGGATATTTATTCTTTTTTTTAGATACATCAGACCGCTTAAACACGTTTCTGTAACTTTTGTCTATATTACCATAATTAACACTAATACCATAAACCATAACTAACACTAGGGTACCTGAGATTTCCAACTTACCTTTCTTCAGCAGAACCTGCCACCCTTGGATTCAGATGTCTTTCAGGCCGATAGCTTGGTGAAAACGGAACAGAAATACTTCGGCTAAAATCTTGAGACAAGGATGGCTTCGAAAATTTTTTCTTTCTGAAAGAAAATAATCGGTATACATTCTTTGACACTTGCTTTTACTACTAAAAATGTCATGAAGCCGTAACACAACAAGATTATTATTAAGCAATATTTGGGTTATTAGTGTCGACACAAGCTTTTCAAAGCAATGATACAAACTTTTTGTCATTTCATTTTTCTGCTTCTGTAAGGCAAGTGTGATGTTAAATCCAAGGGGAATGCATGTTGCTCACAAATCCCCTTTATTTTGTCAACAGGTGAGACTGCTACGCCTGTGTGCTTGTGGCACATTAATTATGTGATCTGAGCCCACATAAAAAAGAATAAAAATAAATAAATTACATGAAGAATATCAAATAACCAAGATTTGCAAACTACGCTAAACCAGTGAAAGAATCTGTCGGGCTGAAGGCACAGTAAAAAAAAAAAATTATCACGAGCCAACTGTCTGGGATTGCACATTAGAGAAATAATTAATTTAGGTTGGACTACCAGTTGCATAAAGTCAAATGAGTGTCTTCGGATTAGTCATTATGTGGAAATTTTAAACCACGTACTTTCGCAGTCACACAAAATATTTTGTAAAAACAGAGAAAAGAAAACATTTGTGGAAAAAACCAGCTTAAAGCCAAGTTTTCTTCTTACAGGTTGCCTAATCTCTGCGACTTTTTCTCTAAGACTACTGTCACTACAAGCTAATAAACATTGAACCACCTTAGGCCAAAACACGTGCCAACACTCATTTCCGATACGACCAGGCACAAAGTTTCTCCTTTGACCACCCCGAAACATAGCTCCAACAATATTACCTATTTCTAATAAGGGGCGTTTAACCATAACCTAACTTCTTACGGGCTAATCCGAACAACTTCTCAAATGGATATGGCTCTTATTTATCCAGAAGACACGTCATCAAAACTACCCTTTCATGTTGTGCATCATAGTTGCAGGAGAAGCTAAAGCCAAAATTTAAAAAACAGGTTTTTAAAGAAACTGTCAAGTGACGAATAATTCTCCGGTACCACTACTTCGAAAATAATAATTTTTATTCGAATTTAACTGAGCGGCAATTTATAAATACTAGAACAATTGAATTTGGTTTTTACAGCCATTTTGAACAGTCTATGTGGAGACTATACGACCTTGTGTTTCTTAGCTACAGACAATTCAGTTTTATCACAATCAACACGTCAGCAATATTCCCCAGATAGAAATTATAATTTTTTTTATTAACTAATGGGTAACAAAAAACACAACAGTTAAACCCTCTTAAACACCAACAAAACAGAAATAAATAATACCTAATTTCATTCACAATAAGTCCCGACACAAATTAGCGTTTTCGAAACCACCCGAAAAATACAAAACAACTACCAGTACACTTCCTCTGAAAAGAAAATTCTTATTCCTATTTGTTTACTTACTCCTAGGTGTACAACTCATCCCAGTTGTTTTCTTACTGACAGCAAAGAAAAATAAATAATTGAAGTTGGTGCTATTACTAATAATACTACTGACAACTCACTGCGGCACCGAGTCGCCTGAGTCCAACATAGCTACGCACACCTCTCCTTCATCCCAACACATCCCAATCCCCTTCCATCCCTAATAAACTGATGTACTGAACCATGGAGCGTTTGAAAGGGAGCGCATAAAATCTTTAAACCTTTTTTGCTTAGAATGAGTCTCTAAGCAGTTCAAAAATTTTGCTCTCAGGTTGCAATATGTACAGCTTCTTAAAGATAGAAAATAAATCCGGAGCCCGGGGTAAATTGACCGGTGGCCAGCGTTTCCCCCCCCCACAGAAAATATCCCCCCAGCATTTACTCCCCCGGGGGAAATACCCCTAGAAAATTTCTGTATGGAAAAAGCTCCCGGGGGAAAATACACCCCCTCCCGTGAAAGCTTTCTAAATTTGAAAATTTTATTTGAGTTTGTTTTTTTTTTATTTTCCGTAGGGGAAAGAAATTTTTGTACTTGTGTACTAAACGCCACTCACTCAAGTTTACACTGTGTAAAACTTGAGAACAAACCGGTTGCTTCGTTCGTTTCTTTCAGCTTAACGTGACAAAGACAAGACAAAGACAAGTGACAGAACAGATGGGAAATATGTATTTTGGGCTATAGGGGGGGGGGGATACTTTATTTGAACAGTTTGAAGTCAGAAAACAATTCTTACTTCATAATATGCATAATGACTGGACCTAACAAACTTTGTATGGAGACCCGCTATATTAACCCCCCCCCCCTTAATGTGCAAACATATAGCCCAAATTTGTTTCTAAAGTAACGGAGAGACTAACGAAAAAAACAATTTGTTGTCGAGTTTTACACATCACAGACTTGAGTGACTGGCGTACAATATACAAGTACCGGAATATTTCATGGAGAGAGAGCCGGATTTCGCGGTATTACTTAAAGACGATAAGAAACTAAATATAAAAAAAACAAGTTTTTTCAACTGAAAGTAAGGAGCAACATCAAATCCTAAAACGAACAGGAATTATTACGTATATGAGAGGGGTTGCCTCCTCCTCAAGACCTCGCTCTTTACTCTTAAGTTTTTTTTTGTAGAATTTTAAAACAAACCTGATTATTCTAACTAAACTACCATTGTGTTTCAGGAATCGTTCTTAAAGAATTATGACAAAAAGGTCCAAATAACCCCAACGGGGATATTTTCCGCGGGGGGTGTTTCAAGAGAGGTAAACGCCGGGGGGGGGGGGTAAACGCTGGGGGATAAATCGCTAGAACCAATTGACCCAGGTCGTTTTCTAGAACCTCTTCTGACTCTCAAGAAAATTGGAAATATTGAATCTTTCTAAAATATGGTAAATCCTTTCTTTACTTCTAGATATAGTAGGGAATAGGTAATACTATCACTAACATAGTAAACTGGAAGAAGAAAAAACAAAAAGAAAACTACCAGTTGTAGAGACAACTAGTTTTTAAGAAACATTATTCTGTTGATAAAACCTTAACTCACTCTGAGAGGAACGGATCTTCAAGCAAAGAAGCAGCGCTAGCCCGCTTATCAGCATCAGGTTCAAAACAACGAAGTATAAAATTTTTTGCTTTATCTGAGAGTTCTGATGGAATTTCAGGGTGCATTTTGTAATATCCAACCTAAAAACAAGAAAAATAAGATAAAAACAAAAGAAATACGAAAAACCAAAAGAAATTATCCTCTAATACGAAAAACCAAAAAAATTTATCAGGAAAGCAGAGCTTATACGTGCGTCTATTGCTGGAAGCTATTCAAGATATAATCTGATTTAAAGATTTAATAAAATTGAAAAAAGATATACAAAAATGCAGATATATTTCGACCCACTGAATGATGGCACAAAAAAAAAACAAGGCAAAAGTTAATCTTGGCAAGTATCCAGCTGAGAATTTGGCCGATTTAGTGATTATTGATTACAAACCAAATGAGCGACAGAACTTTTTAGTAAGAAATCTGATACCAGGAACCCAAAACATTTTTTATCAGATACTATAGTAGACAACTGAATTTTGTCGATTTCAATTAAGTTGAAACACAACATCTACAAACAGGGAGAATGAAAGAAAGTATAAAAAATGAAACAGGGTGACAACTTACATCACTAAAACATGTGCACAATATTCATTAATATCTAAATCTGATCAGGAGTTCAGCGTCGTCAGTTATTTAAAAAAATATCCACACTAAATATCAACGAATATCAAGGTAAGACAGAACTATGATTATGGAAAGTATGATAGCTTCTTCATTGGGAACTAAACAAAACCGTACGAATACAACTTTATTCAAGAACATACCTGGTGTAGCATAATTAAAGGAAGTAAGTCTTTCCCTTTTTGCATTCTTCATTTATGAAAAGTATTTTTTAATCATTTTAGCATTAGAATTGTCTGTCTTTTTTACTATAAATGCTTTTGGATCTTTTTTTTATACCTCAAGTCTTGAAAATCACTTCTTCTGATTTTTGTTATTTGCAGCATCGTTAACATATGTTGAATTATTCATTTAGTATAAAGATTGTTTTAATATCTCGTTATTTGAATGTTCGCCTCCCGCGCTATCGATTTTTTTACGCCTATTTTTTTCTTTCTTTCTTTTTGTAGCTCAAGTCTTATAAAGCGCTTTCTTTAATTTTCGTTACTTGCGGTTTTTTAAGGCATGTTGCATCATTCATTTAGTTAATTTTTTTTTTTTTTCTCTACTTTATTTCTATGCCTCCAACACTATTAATATTTTTGCTTCTATTGCTTTTCTTTTGTTTTGTGTCAAATATTGACATTCGATTTTCATTATTTTTACTACTGGTAGAATTATCATCAAAAACAACTCAGACAATCATCTAGACATAAATCACGCTCGCTGTCTTTTTCAGTTCTCAGACTAGGACTTTCTTACTCCCAGAGAGTCAATCGGTTCATAGGCCCATATGTAAGTACTAACTACAGCTCTAACAGCTAAGTAACAACAGGGCTGAAGATATGTAAATACAGCCCATAATATTTGAAGAAAACAAATATATAGATCATACACATATAAAAGAGACAATATTACAATGCCCGGAAAATATTTTTTATATATACGATGACCATACTAATTTATCCCCTAATATCAAGGATAAGCATAATTGGAGTTTTCTTGTTAATTGAACAGCTTTTTTGCAGTTGCCATGGACAGACAAAAGTTATCTCAGAAATCATTTTTTTTTTTTTGTATTTTAGTTTTGACCGTGTAAGTTAAGATGAATCTTTAACATGAGTAGTTAATGCCAGGCACTATAGTCCCCAAATACTTTACAAAACAAACTTAATAGTAAACAATCCCTCCTTCTCATTACAGAAAAAAACATACCTTGAATATAGCAGCCTGAGCTGATTCAAGCTCAACAAAAGGGGGTTTTCCGGTGGCCATCTCAACTATGGTACAACCTAACGACCAAATATCAGCAGGGGGTCCATATCCTCGTTGACCCTTGTCAATCACTTCTGGTGCCATGTATTGAAGAGTTCCAGCAAAAGTCCCCGTGCTTGGACATAGGCCAGCCAGACGTTTAGAAGTTCCAAAATCGGAAATTTTGACAACACCACTGTAAGTATTAACCAGGACATTGTCACCTACAGAATAGTAGTTATAGACAAAATACATGGGAGCTCAAACCCCTTTATTCCAAAGGTTATAAGTGTGAGACCCTGGGTGGTGGATTTCTCCCCCAGCATAATCATAATGCAATAACTTATCTTAACCTAATTGCTAAGGTGAATCGACAGTAATATTTGATGTGGTTAAGCACAAAAATTTCTTTACGGGGCGAATTTTCAATTCTGCTCTGAAAACTGAAAGATGCGTTTCCCCAGCTGGAAAAAATTGTGCTTAACACAGGAACATATTATTATATATTTAAAGTTAATGATTTTAGAGGTAGATTAAACAAAATATTCCTCATTCACTGATGATGTTCCCAATCACCATCAGCACCTTTCTCAACATTCTTAGGACATTTATTTTACAAACTTCTTAAATAAACCGAGGAAACGCCATTCCTAACCCATTCCATTTTGAAACACACCACAGGACTCCATTTTGAAAGAGTGCAATTACTTAAATGGTCTCGCGGATATGGGAAAGAGGTCCAACTAAAAAAAAAAAAAAAAAAAAAAAAAAAAAAAAAAAACAATAGAAAATACGATACGCCACGTCGGCAACGAATTATTTATTCCTTGCGATAAGGTCAAGAAATCATGGGGTAAACTTTGTCCCTTACCAAGTGTTTGCTATAACAGACATTATTATAACCAATTTTATGAAGCGAGACATTTTTAACTGCAGAACATTTGATCCCATAATTCCCGCGAAGATAGATAGCCTCAACATAAATATATAAAAAAAAATAACAAAAATAATTCCCCGCAACACATTAAACACAAATCATTAAACACAAATATTGTACCCAATAATTCTGACAAATTTCAACCAAAAATGTCATCATCGGTCTAGCACAATGGTAACTATTTACAAGGAGGTATTACAAAGATTATTAAGAATGTTTCTATTTCAGTGTGAGAACTAACTTTGGAGATTTTTAGTATTTAGTAGTGCCAAGGTGTTAAAGTTAAAAAATCCAACTTCATATTAAGCCTATGTTAATTTAAGTAAGTTTTCTTTTAAGAAAAGTACGTTTACACTGAAGTATCAAAACTATTTTAAACGTGTGTATCAAATTTTTAATTAATGTTTGACAAAGGCTGACAAAGATCACAACTAAAACTAGGATACTCAAGCTCAGTATAAAATTCTATTTCACAAGTTATTCATAGTCAATTCGTTTAATACTATAAAGTGTAATGAAGTAATGAAAGTGTAATACTAGAAAATGTAGTTGTTTTTCTGACATTTCTTCTTCGTTTAAGAAAAATCTATTTTCATAACTACGCTAAGCACTTTTAGCGCTGGAACCTTAGATTTCATGAGAATCTATTAGCGACCTTCAAAACAAAATTTTTGGATATCTTTGAAAGTCATACAAATGCCCAGGCAAAAACGCCATCCTCTAAGCTAGTTTTTTTTTTCGCATAGCCAATTTTTTTTACACGAACCAGTTGATACGTAACGGACGCAATGAAAACACTACAGCTTTTCACAGTCAAGCTAGCGGTAGCATCCTGTTTCGTTTTTTGGGTAAAACCCAAACAACAAAACAGATAAAGAGAAAGATATTTTTTTTTATACAAAGCAACATCATCAGTAATAACAGCCATCCTGAGAATTAAAAAACTTGTACGAGGGGTGGCAAAAATACACTAAAATACTATAAGAAAAAAAAAACTAATAGAATCGCACATTCTAATTGGCACCACAAACCTTACAACTAAGCAATCTCAACTTCACTATTATAAACATACCAAAAAAACTGACAGTATGGTATTGGTATTATAAACATAACAATGATCAATTGATGGAAGACAAAAGTTGAATTGCCGACCTATAATCAGTAGATACTAAATATTTGAAAAAACAAGTGACAGAGGTTACATTTTTCAGTTCTTATTACTTTATGGACACTGAAGTAATTAATTACATAATTGTTCATAATGCTGGTAATTCTGGTAAATCTGGATTATTTATTTACTGCTCGTCAGTAAGTCGGCCATAATTATTTGATTTAACAAACCTTACAACTAAGCAATCTCAACTTCACTATTATAAACATACCCCAAAACGCCATAATTATTTTACTTACGTCCTCCCTCCACCCCCCAATAAAAAAAATTGCGGTTGTTAAAAAGGATTTCTTTAATTGGTATTATAAATGTGTTACTGAACAGGAAAAAGAAAAAAATGAAATATATTCAAATTGCCTTTTATATGCTATGTTTGCATTAGATAATAGGACTTCTTCTTTGATGATGACTAACGCACGCCCCCAGACAGGATTCTTGAAAACGACCGAGTGTTTTCGTATTGGATACTGGAATGTTAGAACAGTTAATCAAGAAACACAGCCAGGAAAACTCAACAGTGTTATGAGGACCCTTGATAAATTCCGTATTGACATTGCTGGACTCTCTGAGACCAGACTTACCGGTTTTGGTACTTTGAATAGTGAAACATACCATATTTTATATTCTGGACTTGAAACTAGAAAAGAGGCAGGTGTTGGAATGGCATTAAGTAGTCGGGCCAAAAAATGCCTAGTGGACTGGGAACCTATTAACGAGCAAATCCTTCGTGCTCGCTTTGCCACTTCTCAGGCCAAATTGACAGTTATTGCTGTGTATGCCCCAACCAATGATACCGTTGATCAGACCAAGGATGATTTTTATCGCGTGTTGTCAAATGTTGTTGCTAAAGCGCATCGGCATGATATTGTGACTTTGTGTGGGGACTTTAACGCTAAAGTTGGAAGTGATGCCTCCTATGCCCCAGCTATCCTTGGTAGGCATGGACTGGGGGAAATCAATGATAATGGCGTACGTTTAATTGACTTTTGTGCGACTCATGAACTTATCGTCGGCGCATCATGGTTCCCTCATAAACAAATACATAAATATACTTGGAACTCTCCTGATGGTGTAACAAGAAATGAAATAGACCATATTTTAATTGCCAAGAACAGGCGACGTTGTTTAGAGGATGTTAGGACCTTTCGAGGTGCCGACTGCTATTCCGACCATCAACTTGTTGTTGCTAAGTTTAAGCTGAAACTGAAAACTGTCAAAGCCCCAGCGGTCAGTAAAAAGGTTTAATGTAAGAAAGCTGCAGGACCCTTATGTATTACAAAAGTATACATCTACTTTGTCAAATAAATTTTCCATGCTAAGGGACGAGTTGTCAATTGATAATCAATGGGAAAAGATCGTCGAGTCCCTGAAAGAAGTGTCACAAGAAGTTGTGGGATATAGTAGGAAGAAGAAAGAGCAGTGGATATCTGAAAGTACCTGGGATATCATTGATCAAAGGGCAGAAGCCAAAATTCTCGTAGATAGACATGAGCATAATAGGACATGCACTAGAGAATATCTTGATGATTTAAAAGCGCAGTATAAGCGTCTCAATAAACAAGTCAAAACACGGACAAGGAATGATAAGATGGTGTTCCTCGAAACTATGGCTGATCAGGCTGAAGTAGCCGCCAGGCGAGGAGATAGTCGTACTGTGTACGCTATAACGAAGGAGCTTGCGGGTATTTCGAAGGCTTCTTCAACCCAGGTTGAAAACAAAGAAGGCATCTTATTAACCCAGACGGATGACATAAACCGACGTTGGATGGAACATTTCACCGAGGTACTAAATCAGGTGCCTCCCACGACCTTTTTAAATATCCCTGAAGAAACACTGTTTGATCTTGGAATATATTCCGGACCTCTCTTGCTGAGTGAAGTAAAAGATACTATAATGACTTTGAAAAAAGGAAAGGCAGCCGGTAACGATGGCATACCCCCAGAACTGTTGAAATGTGATAGAAGCGCCCTAGCAGTGCCCATGTTTGAACTTTTGTCACGTATTTGGGAAGATGAAAAAGTCCCGAGTGAATGGTCAAAGGCAGAAATTATAAAACTCTTCAAAAAAGGACAAAAGACTAAATGCGATAATTGGAGAGGCATCGCTTTACAATCAGTAGGCAGCAAGGTTTTGTGCCAAATTATTCTCAGTAGAAATCAAAGTAAAGTGGAGAAAGTTCTGAGAGATGAACAACATTGATTCGGCCAAAACAGATCGTGTTGTGACCTAAAATTTAGCCTGAGAATCCTGCTCGAAGAATCTAACGAATGGCAGGTTCAATTACTCGTAGTATTTATTGACTTTCTCAAGGCCTTCGACTCGATACACCGCGAGACCATGTGGAAAATCTTAATACATTACGGGATCCCGATTAAAATTGTAAATATAATTAAAGCGCTTTACCTCGATATTAAGTGTGCAGTACAAACCGAGGGTGGCCTAACGGACTGGTTTACCGTTCAGTCGGGTGTAAGGCAGGGCTGCATTCTATCGCCACTGTTATTTGCCATAGTCATAGATTTTGTGCTTCGTGGATGTAGCTTCGGTGGGGGTCTACATTTAAACCCACTAAGAACCCTCCATGATTTTTGCGGACGATATTGCACTCTTCGCTCACGAATCAGAAGATATACAACACAATATAAATGAACTTGAGCGTGTGGCAAATGCTTTTGGACTCTCCATAAACGCTAACAAGACTGAATCAATGTCAAATGCAGTCATTCCTGACTTAGCTGAGGGACTTTTGGTCAACAATGAGGAAATTGAAGTAGTGAGGGAGTTCAAATATCTAGGCAGCATTCTTACGCAAGATGCCAATCCTGAAAGAGAAATTTTGTGCCGAATAGCATTGGCTGGCTCTGCCTTCAATTGTCTCAGAAATGTTTGGAGTAATAGTAAATATTCCCAGAAGCTAAAACTCAGAATTTATAATAGCAATGTCCTCTCCGTCCTTACATATGGTTGTGAAACTTGGAGTATCACTGCGCAACTAGGAAAACGACTATGGGCATTCGATAATAACTGCCTAAGATATATTTTGAATATACATTGGACTGAGAGAATAAGAAATGATGAGATTTATACCATAACAAATCATACCCCCATCCTTGATGCCATTAGAAAGCGACGATGGATGTATTGGGGGCACATGGTGCGAATGGGTGATGGAAGGCTACCTCATGACATATGGTGTTGGATACCCCCCGGCCTCCGCAAGTCAGGGAGACCCAAAATGACAGTTGGCAGGATGTTAGAGAAGGAGGCGAAGCTGGCGAGGTCTTCGATGGAGGATTTTTGGTCGAAGGCTCAGGACAGGTCGTCGTGGCGAACCACTGTTGCTGCCTTATGCACCCTCAGGCGTGGGAGGACCTAAGTCTAAGTAAGTAAGATAATAGGATATCTCCTTCCAAATAAAATTCTTCTTTTATGGGTGAATGATATACATAAGTACGCACAGGTTCAATCCGAAAGGGGATTCCAAGGCTTTTTCCTATGAAACGCGGAACCCCTCTCAAAGCTAGGGGAAGGAGTTCTTTGGATGAAACATTGATGGGTGGAGGGTAGAAATTACGCACCCACCAGTTTGAGCACTTGTAATTACAACCTTATTTTCTTTAAATAGCTACATTAAGGCGATGAAGATAAATAAACAAACAAACCTTTAATGTCCCGATGGACAATCTTCTGATCATGCAAGTATTTTAATCCAAGAAGGATTTGCTTTGTATAATACGCAATTGTCGCTTCATTTTCTTTTAAAGGTCCCCATTTGTTTCGAAGCAATTCTGAAAGGCTTCCTATATAAAATAAAAAAAAAATCGGTATTTAGTTAAATACATAATCAACAGCAAAAATAGTAAGGATAATCAGAAAAGGAAGTAACAGATCGAAACAAATAAAATAGATTTCAAATAAGTTGGAAAAATAAAGATAATTATAGATAGATAGGTCAATAAATCAGTAGACATAAGTAATAATTACTGTAACAAGGGGGAGGCTTACACTCCCCCTCTAAAAATCAGGTTGAGGCTCCAATCATTGCATTTGAAAAAGATCCTTTGGACTGAATCTGAGGCATTTCCCTGTTAGCAGCTGGAATAATAGTGAAGGGAAAGATCGCAATAAACAGCCAAAAAATTTTATACATAAGAAAGCGGGGGGGGATTACTAGCGAATTAAAAAAAATACAATGAAGAGAACAACAAAAAATTGTCTTAAAAAAAATGTGTAAACAGAAAGCAAGTTTCAGTTTATAAATAAGAAGAAACCTAACAGAGACATTTTCGAGGAATACTTTTAAAAATCGGTTTTAAAGAAAACAAACCCTTAAATAAACATTACGATATATGTAAAACGGGAATAACTATTTTATATGGGAGTATGATTGGAAATTGCAGAATCGGACTCATCCAAAATTTAAAACATAAAAAAGACAGAATTGAAACCAAAATGGTTTTAAAATGAGGACTGATTCCAAAAGGATTAAAAATTGTTACGGAGTAAGAGCTCCGTACTTAAATTGTGATAAATGACTAAGGTTAAAGGATTTGATTGCCATAATGGAGCTTCATTTCAGATTTAAACTGAATTTTTTGCTACCACAATTTTTTCTCATTTGTGAATATTCGGAACTCTGACATTTTTAATTAGCACCCGCTTTCTTTAAAGACGCAATTAGGTATAAAAGTTTCTAGAACCCAAGGTTTTTAAAGTAAGCAAAAAGTAACGTATCCAAAGCAAAATAGTAAAAAGCAACATTTGTAAAAGTAACGTATTCACGTATTCAACGTACATATATTAAAACTCGTTAATGTCCCCCACTGTCACCCTAGCAGATCCACAAAGCCCCCTATAAGGCATTTATACAAATTTTAAAGACAGCTGCCACCATTTTCTAAGCAGAAATCCTCAACAATCAGCCGAAAAAATAAAAAAAGTTACGGATTTATGTTTATTTTATATCAGCTGATAATATAATCGGGTTAAGTACCTCACTGTCCCCTCTGTCCTGGAAAGCTCTCAGATGTCCCACAAGAATGGTAACGCCCACTTTAGAAATCAAGGACGATGACTTTTTCTATTTGCTGGGAGAAAAACAATTTTATCACTAACCAATTTACTTTTAATTAAATTTTCAGATAATCGTTTATCCGCCATGTTTAAAGCACAAATTTCTCCAAATAAGCTAAAAATTTATAAGATTAGCTATTTGTGTTTATTTTACATCAGCTAATAATCGTTTTTCCCCGCCCCACACGGCAGACTTTTTAACGTTCTCCATAGGATGACAATGCCCACTTTGGAAACCTATGGTAATACACATTTCTTACTGTTGGGAGAAAAGCAAATTTAACAGTTAACTATTTTCTATCAAAATGGAAACCCAAATAAAAGTTAATCTAGTGTTTGCATGCTTGATGGAAAAAAACACACATATGCACGACTAGTTTTATTGTCTTTATTTTGTCAGGGCTAATAATGCCTACTGAATTCTATGACCAAATACAACTACTATTACTAACAACTCACTGCAGCACCAAGCGGCCCAAGGCCAACACAGGTACGCACTCTTCTCCTCCAATCTAGTCAAAGCCTTCCTCGTTATACCCTCCAAAGAATTTTCATTTCCTTTAAGTATCTTCTTACGATCTCCTCTCAACCCATTTAGGGACGACCTGTCTTTCGTTTGGCCCTTGATGGTAGGCCAACAAGGACAATCTTTAACAATCTTGCATCCTTTGTCCAGAGAACGCGTCCTAGCCATCTCAAACTTTCTCTCATTACAGCCCTTAAAAGTGGAATTGAACCATATTTTTCATACAGCTTACTGTTTGAAATACGGGTACAGAAGGGTACCCAAAACAACCCGTACACAATATCTCTGGAAACACCTAATAAATTTTCCTCCATCTTTCCGACCACCCACGCTTCAGAACCATACTTTCCCACTGTCATCACTGTAGCTTCCAGTATTCTAATCTTGGTTCACAAACTAAATTTTCTATTATTCCTTATTTTTTTCAATAGAGATATAAAACCATAACGACATAGCCATATTCATTTGAGAAGAAGCTTAAAACTTCACCTAGTATCCTTAAAATTGGCTTTAAACCCATATCACCACAAACAACGAAGGAATTTCCAAAAAACATACTAGGCTAAGCAACTAAAATTATTTCCTAAGTACACAAAACACGATTTTGTGATTCCACTAACCTATGTTCTATTGCCACTAAGCTCAAAATAAAGCAACTGCAGCCTTCTGTTGGCATAATCATCCGATTAAATTTTAACCGGCATCAAGGTCGTATCCAGGGGGAGGGGGTAGGAGGTTTGAACCCCCCCTCCAAAAAAAAATAACAATAATTTTAGTGCGACTCATAAAAACGTAAAAAATGAATATAACCAGATTTTTTATATATTTTTTGGCGTAAAATCTAAAGTGGCAGTGTAGAGCCACCATGAAATCATTAAAATGCCTTCAATTAAGGACACACAAGGGATAATATCTAGATTTTTACAATTGTTGCTAGTAATTTTTATGTGATTAACTTGCTTTCTTAATTGATTGCAATATATGATGAGAGGACAGCAAATCGTAGGTTGGTCACACATTCCGTATACATGATATAAAGATTGAGCTTGTATTTAAAAGAAATTGGTACCAACCCCGGAAAGATTTTTTCAGACCTTGGGCTCTAAACTTTAGAAACTAGATTATTAATAACTAATAAAAAAATAATGAAAATTTGCTTTACTGCATACATTTTACCATAGCTAGTAAAATAACCAAAAACTCCACTTTTGGATTGCGAGTAAAAACAAATAAAAGATTAAAGTAAACATTCTTGGCAATTATTTTCAACCTATTGAGATTACGCCTTGCTTTACTGTACATATTTTGCCACAGCTAGTATACTGTAGTAACTTAAAACTCCGCTTTTAAGTTACGGGTAAAAAAAAACTGGAAATTGTTTTCGCTTATTGAGATTGCACTTTGCTTTACTGCACACATTCTGCCATAACGAGTATAATAACAAGAAACTCCATTTTTACATTACGGTAAAAATAAATACAGCAAATAAAGTAAAATTCTTGACAATTATTGCCATCAAGATTAGGATAGTAACTTGAAACTCCGCTTTTGCATTATGGGTAAATGAAAAAAAAAAGAAAAAATTCTAGGCAATTATTTTAATTTATTATCGTCAATATATTTACCTCCTGGGACTCTCTCCATAAAAATTTTGAAGTAACCATCCTGTGACACTGATCCTAAATATTGAACAATATTCCTGTGACGAAGCTGAGAATGCAATCGAATCTCATCGTGCAATGGTTGCACTTCCCTTAATCATAGAATAAAATTTTAGTAGAATTAAAATTAAATTTAAATTAAATTTTAAAAATTAAAATTTTAAATTTAAAATTTAAAATTTTTTAAATTAAATTTAAAAAAAATTAATTTTAATTAAATTAATAATTAAATTAATTAAAATTTTACATTTTAAATTAAAATTTTAAAAATTAAAATTTAATTTAATTTTAATAGAATTAAATTTAACTAAATTAGTTATAATCATGTTATCGTGCTTGCCAGGCAAGCAGAATTAAATAACTTAAATCATGCTTCTATGGTACTTTCTAAAGTTGCGAATCTTAAATTGAAATCCTAGGTAAATCTTACACTTCCCCATCTCAAATGAGTCTTTAGAGCAAAGAAAGATTAAAAAAAAATTATAGTCCTTTCCAAAAATTCTAAATCCACTACCACCTACCAACATTTTGAAGATTTATAAGATTAAATTAAAAAGAAAAAAAGGACACATTTTTAAATACGCTTCATGAAAATAATAAATTTTATACATTATTTTAGTAAAATAAGCCAATGTTCAAAGATACTGAGGCGTCTTAAATGGTTAACCAAATAAAGTCTAAAGGCTGAAGAGAACGGACAAAAAGAAACAAAAGAATAACGAGACTGGAATCCGTTAAGAAAACTCACAGTGGAGTCAACCGACGACTTATGGGAAAAATCTTAAAGATCGTGAGATTAAGTCTAAAGGCTGATGAGAACGGATAAAATAAAAATAAATAAAGACGCATCTATGACTGTCCAATAAAAGTAAAAGATGCCTCGGTGGTTTCCTATTTATATAGGATTCTAATAAATTAACTAATAGCTTATTGTACGTCGGAGCTAAATGGGCTGCAATTTGTTCTTTTCCACTGGAAAATTATTGTTGCATTATCTAACAGGATAAATTTAGAGTCTTCCTATCAGAACCTTTCTTAATAGGTGTTATGGAGCAGCAAAGTTGGTGTTAAGCAATTTATTATGGTCTTCACTGTCACAATGAATATATTAGTCAAAATTTTATCTTCAGAATTTAGTGGTTGAATTACATAAATGAATTTTAGGGTTATAATTTCTACAGTATCATCTTCAGATACATCTTGGTTTAGGAATGCTCCTTTCACCCAGTGTAGGTAAACATACGAATTTAGTCTCTGCAATATATCTAAACCATTTTTGCAAAAAGAGAAGAGCTGTCACCCCATAGCACCTATATTGTAGGCTTAGTCCAAAAACATCCCTCAGAAAGAAGGGAGGTTAGAGCCCCCCTTCCCTGAGAAATTTTCTCAGGGAAATTTAATGATGGGTAAAATTAAACTTAATGAAATTTATATATCTGAAATCAGCACAATAATCCAATTCTTTGATATATCTATGGGTATCAAAATTCCGTTTTTTGGAGTTTCGGTTGCTATTGAGCCAGGTTACTCCTTACTTACAGTTCGTTACCATGATCTGTTTGATATAGCTCTAGATCATAAGATATTACTGGAAAACGCCGCTGAAAATTACTCCATTTTTAATCGTATGAATTAACACCACATACCTTAAAACAACTAGTCAGTAACTATTTTGACATGCATAAAGCAAGCACAGCTAAAGTAGTTCAAAAACCAGGACATGAAAAAAGATGATTTTCACCGAATAAGCAAAGCAATTAGTTAGGTTATAATTAGTTGGATAGGTGTGAAGCTGTTACACATCTTCAAATTTAAGAGAAAAAAATAAATAAAAACAGAATAAAAAGCGGGCTATTCGACTTAAATACGAAAAAAGCTTATACTATGACAGTTGTTAAAATATAATTAAAAAATCGAAAATGTATATTGGGACAAACTTGACTAATCATTTTTATTTACACATTGATACTTCGTTCTAATCAGAGTCAGCGCATAAATGTTGACAAAAAAAAGAGCGATATATCTTTCATGCGTTATCTTTTTATCATCAGGAAATGATTTATGTTTATTTAATTTGTTTTATTTCCATCCAGCTGTCTTTGAGGATAGCCGTCTCTAAATTTCTGCTGAAAATCATCATCTAAAATATCTCAGCCCCCGGGTTTAAAAACGGCTCATGCTATGACTGTGACATAATAAAAAAAACTTACCCAGAATCTTTCTCTGGTATTTCTTTAACGGCGATACTGACTTGGGTATTCAGGTCACGAGCCCCATAAACAGTACCATATGTTCCCTTCCCCAAAATATGTCTTTTCCCTTGGTCATCATACTCGTATTCAAACTGAAATTAAGATAAAATTAAACCCGGAAAAAATACAAACTCGGAGGGGAAGGGGTTGCGGTATATATGAGCTAATATGTAGTAGAATATGAAACTTCAACTAAAATGTTTTTTCTTTGTTTTAAAGGAACTCTTCATGACAGGACAAAATATAATTGTTTTTTATAAGTTCAATGTTTTATTACTACTTTAACAAATCAAGGAGAAGTAAGGGCATTCACAAAAGGTAAAACTTCAAAAATTTTTGAAATTAAAAAAATAAACTTCCCGAAAAAGAAGTTTTTCAAAGAAAAGTAAAGGCCATATTAAACTTCAGATCAGCAGATACAAAAACCTGCTAAAATTCAAACTAGAAACAACAAGAAATTACTATTAAAGAACAAATGAAAACCAAAACAAACAGAAATTAAATAAACAATCAAAGCAAACAAACATACAATAGGTTCTTGTAAGCAAACGTACAACAGGTCACAATCACGCTGAAGTAACGACATTCACAAAAGGTAAGACTTCAAAATTTTTTGAAACTAAAAAAAAAACTTCCCAAAAAAGAAGCTTTTCAAAGAAAAGTAAAGGCAATATAAAAGTAAAGGAAAAATTACTCTTTTACGCATTGAATATTTCTGAAGCGAAGACTTGGTCAAGTTGCAATGGGGGCGGGAGGCCGGGGGGTGGGGGTGGAGTTAAGGTTCTAGTTTATCTTCCCCACTCAACTTGGCAAGTTGCAAGAGAACAAGATATTGGATAGAAGAATTTTAATTGTCAGACCTCTCTAGGATACAAGTTAGTGTCATAATGAAATATTTCTTACTTTCCAAAGACAAATTTCTTCATTTGGTTTTCCTTAAGCAATTTTTTTAAACTACCACACCCTTCTATCCTCTTGGTTGGTTTGAGTTTGAAAAGTTAAATTACGCTGATTTTTTTTTAATCTTCTTTAAACTGCGACAAAAGATTTTTCTACGAGCCCCAAGCCTCTTTCCCTTGTTTTTCTTTGGCTTTGCTGAAGTTCAATTTTTTATTGCTTCAGCTGTTGTTTTTTTTAGAAATATTTTCAATATTTGACGAGAAATTCCTTTCTTCTATTCCTTTAAATTTTTCTCTAGCTACATTCTATTCAAACTGCCTTTCCAATCGATTGATCACAATTCAGGTACTATTTTTACTTTATTCCAATTGTCAAAACTCGGCTACTTAAATAAAATAGAAAATGAAGTTGATTCCTTATCTCTACCCTTCTAACTCCACTAGCCATATTTCAAAATGTCCTCTCAAATCAAAATACTGTTTTTCAAATGAAAAGTTGTTGGTGAAAGTCCCGCCCTTCATTATTTCAGTCGAAAGGCGTGTTTTCAAAAATGATAAAATGTACTTTTTATTATTCTTATTATCGTTATCATAATGATCATTATTAACATAAGGCCTTTTTCAGCTCATAATATTGTAATGAACCAAAGTATGATGTTTATTCCTTTTGATTAGATTTAGTTCAAGCAAAAGGGTAGCAAAATTTTGTTAATTAGATTTCGTTACTTTTTAATTAATTATTTTTAAATTTTTAAATTAATTTTGTTCAATTAGATTTTGTTCTAAAGAACAAAAAACAACTTTCCCGAACATTCTTGAGGGCAGAAACGTGACCCGTTTTTCAGAACCTAGCATTTCAGAAGAGCAGTGTAGCCGGAAATTCTTGAAGAGTGTCCTCAGTAAGGGACCTGGGTAACTTGTTCCAATTTTCTATGAAAAGGGTATTCTTTACCCTTTTTCATAGAAAATTTTTTCAAAGAAAATTTCAAAGCCATTCTTTTAACGTCTTTCCATTTTGGAAAAGTTAAGAATTCAAACAACTTTCTAAACAACTTGTATTATTTGATAGAGTTTCCTTGACGTTTTAGAGTTTTTTTAGATGTAAATATTTTCATAAACAAGTTTTTTTTTTTACCTTTTATGATGAGTATTAGGAAAACACGAAAAAAATAGAGCTTTTCGTGTAGAAAACACGAAAAAAAAGAATAAAATTTGCAGTTTCTTTAAAGAAATATTCTTTTTAGGAATTATCAGTTTTGTACGACCAGAAGGGAATAGGATGAACGTAGCCATATACGCCCTTCCCTTGGCTTCAGATAATTTCCTACAAAGAATTTAAACCTCTCCCTGTGCTAATATTCCGCGAGGAATTTAAGCCTCATACGTGCTAATTTCTTGGGAGGGACTTCAGACTACCTTCTTTCCCAGTTTTCACTTTAAACAGTCGTCCTAGAACACAAAGCTAGGTAAATAAAACATAAAAACAATACCTGAAATTCATCAGGTTCGTCGTTACCATCTAAATCAGCAAAACCATTCCGCAATTGGTGCAACAAATCAACAAACCTTTGTCGACAGTTGAACGATGGAAAATACATTTGAAAGTCATCTGAATTATGATGTACATACAAGAACATGCATCGGTCATCACCCCTGTACAGCCTAAAAAAAAGTAGGTGGACTTATCACTTCTCTGACAGTTGTATTTTAGCTCCTTGTCTCACAGAATTCGTCTGTCAACGTTGAAGAAGAAGAAAAATAACATACATCCGGTATCCTTGTGGTGCTCAGCAGACATGACCTGTGGGTACAGTTGCTCGTCTAGCTACAAGAGCTTTGCTATAAGGAATATACAGTATTCACATATTTTATACTGATATAAATGAGTTATTTTCAAAATTCAAGGCGTTTGAGCATGCTCAAACTTGATTCCCATGTTTATGAACTGGTATCTAGCGTAAGCGACACTAGACACTTAAGTTGCACAAATAAATAATAGAGATTTGCAAATGGATTTTTCTAAATGGATGATGAAAAATTCATTTTCTTCATTGTGGCATCTTGTTTTTTAAATTAGATTTACGCTGAAGAGCGATGCTAGATGATAATTAATATTTTTGTTTCACCTTACCACCTTTTAACATACGATCTTTACTTTTGTCAAGTTTCTAGAAAAAATCTACTTCATAAATATTATATTCTCATCTATATAACAGAGTATAGTGGGTTTTCCATCAATATATTATTTCAAAATATACTATATCTCCTTTCAACGCAAATAGAAGTAATTGAAAAAAAAAACTTTTGATAATAAAGTTGTTTATGTCGCATCGGGTAAACCCCGGTAGTGAGTAACGGTCGAAAAATCGAAAAACCATTGTCCCTCTCTTTCCTCTCTTGTATAGTTTATGTTAGATGACTTAACACTACGTCTTCGCAACACTAGGCTTTGAATTAGCGGAAAATAAATATCCTGAAAATAGGGTAGAATAATTAAAGGAAAATAAACACAATGATTGAAAAACCAAGGCTGCGTTTTGGAGCCAGGGGGAATAAGTACTGGTTCTATCTAGAGGATCGTCTCAATGATCTAACTAGATATACTTATGAATAGCTTTTTATTTCTACTGGAGAAACAGCAAATTGTTCAGGCTTGTACAAACTTGTACCTGTGTAGACATATAAACTTTACATATTATCACTAGCCTGAATTTGTCCAATAGCAAACGGATATAACACCCTATTGATGAATGTAATTTTCGACGACAAGATGCAGACAAACTTGGCGTTACAACCGTTCTAGTCAGCTCGTCTAGCTACAAGACCTTTACTGTGAGGAATGTACAATATCCACATATTTCATATTTATATAAATGAGTCTTATTTTCAAAATCCAAGACGGGTAACATTAGACCTTGGTTTATCAACAAATGCACTTCCTGACCATAGGCAAAAATAATTAAAGGGAAATAAATACATTGATAAAAAGAACGCCTTTTTTTGGATCCAGGAGGAAATCCTTGGTTACACCTAGTGAATAGTCTCAATGATCTAACAAGATATACTTACGAATAGCTTTTTATTTCTTCTGGGGAAAACAACCAATTGTGCAGACTCGTACATTTCTTTTCTTTCATATGATCCAAGCACGAGTTCACAATCTCCATTGATTTTTCTTCAGCTCCAAGATTAACGTTGACATGACTAGGGACAAAGATCTTGGTCGATTCAAACTTTCTCTGTTCCATGATTAGAATCTGTTTAAAGAGTGCAATTAATACCTATATTTTGTTTGCTAAAACACGATTTTGACGATCACAATACTCGTACTATCCTGATAAATATATTGCAGTCTTGCCAGATAAAAATGTATCTAAAAATATCTAATAAATCACCATGAGAATTAAAAACCCTTCAAATTTAATCAGAGTATATAATTTAATAATTCAAGGCATTAGTCTTTGATTCAGATGGTAAGGAATCAAGGAACGAGCGTTGTTGCTTAGGATAAGGATATTGGTTCTTTATCTTATTGCAATATTCGTTCTGGAGGATGATGTGCGGTATGGGCTAATCATGCAAATCGTAATTATCTAATTACCAGGTTTGCTGTATATGCTCAAGTAACTAGTGGCACTGCAAATTTTGCTTTAAAAACAGTGTGCTCTTCAAACCGTGCAATTCAAATACAGAAAAGTGGAAAAAAGGATTTTTTTTTAGACAAAGTTACAGAGATACAATCAGCGGGAGGAGTTGATGGAGAAAATGTTTGAGAAGATCGTGCTTTAAAAACGAGTGGGAAATATGGCCAAGTACAACACTGAAAGAAAAATAAAAGGATCAGCTGGAAATTTCTAGAGTAGTTGTTTTTGGAAATAATTCCAGAAGTAAGGCTTACGTCACTAGGTGGCAGATACCAATCTTTCAAACGAAGCAGTTTGATCGAACCAAAACTGTTTCTCGTGAAAGACCAGCATGGGTGGTTATGACATGACTCCAGTATAAGCAGGACCAGGTTTGTTTGCTGTTAATGGGATAAGGCTATTACATCGCTTTGAGGTTATCTTCAAATTGATTTATACTCTCTAATGATAGATGTATAGTTAAATTTATTTGAGAGATTTTCTCCAATTCCTAGAATAAGTCATATAGTGCCATCATTGTTTCTATTTCATTAAGGTGCTGATTTTTCTCAGAACAAGCAGAAGAAGGGAATGAACCTCCCGGAAGCGCAGTACTGCATCCGCCGGTATTCAGTTACCCGTAAATTGCGGAGAATAGGTGAGGGGATCCTTACGCTTCCCTTGTTCCTAGGTGATTTCAGTAACTTACTTCAAACATGGAGGAAATTATAATACTAAATCCTGTGTTGAACTACATATCGCGTTCAATGACTAACGGGATAAAGAAGGAAGTATTTTGAAACGAGCTGTGGAGTTTTTTTTATAGAGACTCAATCTTAAAGACCAAAGAATTGTCGACTAAGGAGGCCAAAACTGGTGATCAATTTACGAAATTGCGTCCAAGATGAGGACAATTTAATGGGTATTGCGAAGCTATTTGCAAGATGCGCTAAAGAAAGAATAGAACTTCCCAAGTTTGTTATATTTGATCCTCAAGAAGTACCGGCCAGTGGAGCAGAAGTAGGCGCATGTGTTATATCGACAGTGAATGAAATGCGACGGCAGCTCTCGGGTTTTCTCGAGCGCTACAACCAAGTTCCAATCCCGCGGCCTCGCGGCAAATCTTTAAGTGACGGAAACCAACCCAATCCTGCACCAGATAGACTTTCTCCACTACCCTATTCCGTAGATCTAAAGAACCCGCCTCCCACTACCACGCCAGAGGAATGAAAACAATTTTTGATGAGTATGTTTGGAGAAGACCTGTCAGTCGATGATGTTGAATTGAAAAGAGGTCGATCTGAATGGCGGCTTGTAGTTAAAACGAAGGTCAAGGCAAACAGCATTGCCTCTTCTATCAACCAGAAGTTGCAAAGTGCAGAAGCTAGGGTGAAATCCCCAGTTTTTATAGGTGTGATCAAAAACATTCCGACTACATATGATGCCGATAAGGTGAAAAATTGCGTTTCAGGTTGCGAAAGGGCAGAGCAGTGTGGTAGAAGTCGAACCTATAAGTTGTACTTTTCTTCCCGCATTCAGCTAGGTCTGGCCATGAAAAGTCCGCCAAAACTTGAGTTTGAACGTTTCCGATTGAAGAATTTGTGTACCTTCCAAAACGATGCTATAACTGCCAGAAATTCGGTCATGTTTCAGCAGCGTGTTCCGCTCCCCAGGTTTGTCCCCGTTGCGGTGTCCTAGGCCATACGTCAAATGCTAATACCCCCTGCACGAATCCAATTGGCTGTGCAGCATGTAAATCGACAAAACATACCTGTCAGTCGTTCCAATGTTCTGAGATGAAAAAGCAAATTGGAAAGCAAAAACGCTCCGATGAATGAACAGCATGCAAGTACTAAAATCGTGTCATGGAACATGAACGGAGGTGTGTCTAACATATTCTCCTTAATTGAAGAATTATGTCGGCGAGGCAATATTCTATGCATCCAAGAACATCTGCTGACAAGTGATAGTCTCAGCCTGCTCAAGTTTTCAGACAATCATAAATTTTATTTTGAGTTTTTTTATAAAATGGCAAGGCCATTTTATTTCGAGACAATAAGTCTCGTCAACGTGGAAGAACCTCAGGTGGACTAGCGATCGTATGTAGCTCTGCAGTTGATTCTGAGAGTCTTCATACAGCTGAAAACTTTATGGTTATAAGAGCTGCGAATCTTGTGATCGTCAATGCCTACCTCCCCACAAACTACAGCGACGAAGAATCAGATAACCGATTTCCAAAGGCAGTGCGTGCTCTTGCAAAGTACCTCAAAACTATGTCCAAACTGGAATGTGTTACAATCTGAGACTACAACTGTGATCTAGCCGACGACTCGTCTCCTCGGTCCCAATTGATCCAAAGCACACTGGAAAATCGGTATCGTGTGCTTCCAAAAGACAATGATTTTACTTTCGTACACACTAGTGGTTCAGTCTCAAATATAGACCATGTCGCATGCACATTAAACGTGAGTGGCACAGTTAGCGTGCTAATGGGAAGTCACTCTACCGATCATATCCCCATTGAAGCATGTGTTAATGTGTGTATTCCTAAGGAGGAATACACACATAGTCCTAAGGAGGACTATGAAGTTCTTCATAGTGGTACAAAATAAAAGATTGGTTAAAGGCCGACTTCCCTCTTTATCAGACAGTGCTCGACAAGACCCTGCAGAAGATCAATGTACCATATAATCTCCCACAAGCCAACGTGCAAAGGAATGTCCAAGAAACTAAAATACAGGTCAATAGCTTTTGTGCTGAAACCACCCATGTACTACTAACCGCAGAAAAGGCTGGTATTCATGTTAGGAAAATTCGTAAACATACTGAAATCCCTGGGTTCTCAAAGAATCGAGAGCCAGTGAAAGCGTGTCAAGATGCTAAGTTTTGGTTCTCAGTATGAAGGGATGGCGGTCGCCCAAAATCCGGTGTGTTGAATTGTCTCCGTGTACACACAAAACGTAAATTTGAGAAAGCCCTCAAGCAGCATCGTACAAATGTGAAACATGAATTTACCGAGAGAATAATCAACGATCCAAGTCGTCTATGGCAAGATTGCGTGAAAGACCGCTAAGAAACGCCTAAGTCCATGCCTTGTGACCCAAACGAGTGGCGAGCCTACTTTACGAGCGAATTTAGTGCCACAGATCCCAGCTTAGCAAGGCCATATATCAAGCAACTTGAGTCGGTGCTATCGGATTCGAGTCTTCCGGACTTTAACGTAACTGTTTCAGATGTAACTCCAAATGCCTTTAAGTTGAAAAAGAAAAAAACGCGCGGAGTTGACGGTTTGTGTGCACTTCATCTTGTGACTGGTACTCGTCTTTTTTACGAAATGTTAACATTATTGTACCAGATCATATTCGTAGTCGGTATTATGCCCGATGTTTCCTGTAGAGGACAACTTACACCCAACCTGAAAAAAGGGAAGCCAGCTAATATATAATCCTCCTATCGCCCAAATACTGTGTCGCCAGTTATATGTAAGCTTTTTGAAATGCTTATATTGCCGATTGTTAGAAACTGTTGCCAAATGCCAAACTACCAGTTTGGCTTTACAGTAGGTCTTGGTTGTGCTGATGCTCTGTTCGCCCTTGCTGCTATTCTGTCTGATTCTGAGGCAACGGGTGACCCAGTAGTTATTAGTTCTTTTGATGTAAACCGGGCGTTTGACTCGTCGGTGCATGCGCAGATCCTTTTAGAAGCTTATAAACAAGGGCTAAATCTTTGTATTGTCAGAGTTGTGTATTATATGTATAATAATCTTAGAGCGCAAATTAAAATACCCTCAAGTCCGGCTGAATCAGTTGTTGTACCAGTTCGTAAAGGGGTCAGGCAAGGCTCAGTTGTGTCTCCGACTTTGTATAACAATAGCGTTCTGCCGGCACAAGCCCAGGTAGCTACGTCTTGTGTTTCAAAAGGGATCGATGTTTCGTTGATAACGTATGCTGACGACCTACTTAATTTGAACAGGTCTGCCGATCGACTATCGAAGAATTTTGATGTTTTGAGTAGGGCATATAATAAAATAGGTTTATCATTTAATGTGTCTAAATCAGCCATACTGTTCTTCAACGCGCGATATTATGAGAAAGAAATTCCTTTAGGTGATTCAGCTGTTAAGCCATGTGATAGCATTACCTACCTTGGTTTACCAATCGGTCGAAGCCTCTACTCGACAGGAACATTGCTTGTACGACACGTAGAGGCGAAAATCCGGATTGCTTAGGGATCAATTATTGATAACAGACATCGATTCTGCCGTAGGTTTCTTGCGTCGCTGTATAATGTCATTGCTCTCCCACATGTACTTTATATAGCACCTTTTTGGAATTATTTGTCGTCCGCCCAGTGTACAAAAGTAAGAGTTCTGTTTTTCCGATTCGCGAAGTTCCTTCTGAGACTTCCTCCGTGGACGAGGAACTCGTATGTTATGCGTAATTACGGAGTGTTCGATCCAAAAGTTTGTATTGACCGGGTCGTAGAGAATTTCCTTGAAAAGGCTAAGGGAAGGACGAACCCGCGGCTAGCTATCATGTGTCAGTAGTTTTGTTAATGTACATAGTGTGTGTTTACTTATGGTTATGTTCGTAGTGTGATTTTCTTTTGTTTTTCCACTCGTACTCCGATGTAATTCCAGTGAATTGTCGGGTAATAAAAGTACTTACTTACTTACTTATATTAAACTGCCCAAAAGGGATTAAGAAAGATTTCTCTTTAAAAAAAATACCCTTTGGATATTCAAAACTAGTCATCAGGCAGAGATCGGATAAAATAGAACGGATAAAAACTGTTCCCGATGTTTTTCTTTCAAGTTTATATATATATAATTTTTTTCCAAAATTCAACTCCACATCTTAGAGCTGTTATAAAAAAGAAACTTTTGTTTGCATAGCTTTACTTAGTATAATATCTAAATTTGATTTATATTTCACTTTAACGGCATACATTCGGTGTATATGCAAAACATATTTAGAAAAAAAAATTAAATACATTCCACACGACCAGTCCTATGATCAGAGTTTGGCTGTTTCTGAAGTAATAATGGCGCAGAATATAAAATACGTATATAATGTGCGATTTGAAGTAGTTTAACAAATGCATGATTAAGTCTTTTTTCCCTTGTTTTGTATAAAAAACAAAAATGAAGAATGTCAACAATAACTGTTCTTTAAAAGCATTTAAGCTCTATCTAATTTCAACTTAAAAAACGGACCGTCACCAGAGAGGGCTGGAGACCTGAAATACAACAAGCACTATGAGGACCAACCTAAGTCAGGCCATTTCAGAGGACGAGGCTCTACTACAAGAAAGGTTAATTCAGCCATTCAATAACTTATAAGTGGATGTTTTAATAAACTGTTTTTTATTTTGGGTAGAAGAGGGACTACTAACTATTGTTAGTAGTTTTAGAGTAAATTAAGTCTTTGTTAACAAATTAAGGAATTTAATTTGCTTGTTAAGTAAATTAAGGTTCGAACAAACAACTTCTGGATGTATTCAAAACTGACTTTTTGAAAAACTGACAACCTGACTTTTTTTTTTAAACAGTGAGCTTTCCAATTCAGTTGATGATCAATTACCACTCCTAGGCATTTCACCTGTTTCTTCATGGGTAGCGGATGATCATACATTTTAAAAGCAAAGGGAACTTGCCATTTCCTTTTTTTGGTGAATACTACTACTTCACCCTTTTCAGGAGCTAAACGTAGTTTATGTTTCTGTGACCATATTTAGATTTCATGCAGCATATTCATTTCCAACTCTAACAGGGTCCTTATATGTTTCCCTCTCAATAGGGATACTAGATCGTCTGTATATGCCTGGCTATATCTGAATTCCTGTACGAATTATTGCTGACCAGGATTTACATATAAACGGAACTTAAACCCTCCCCCCATCCTGCGAACATCCTTTCTGAGTAACTTTGATTTTTCGATTCTCTTTATCTCTACGACTATCTGTAAATCCCTGAGCAAATAGGCATTCCATGTCTGAGAATATTTATCTAGTCTTACTTCCTCCAAGGTAATTTTTATGGATTCAAAGGTGGCTCTATTAACTACTCATTCTATATTAAGGAACATGCCCAAACCGTATTCTGTAACAACAAACAGCACTAATAATTAAATTGAGTTCAGTAATATTGAATTACTTCTTCCTTTAGTAACCTTCCTCGCAGTATACCCTGAACAAATGCTGCACACACATATCCCATCATTCTTACAGCACACATATCCTACCATTCCTATAACACATATAGGGAATATACTACAGCCAAATGAAGTTACCAATTCCTCGCGTCTGGTCATTCAGATAAGAACGTTTCCTGGAAACACTGCATTCTGATTAGAATATTTTTTCCTAGCGCTATGCGTAAGTTATCTCAGCTTCCGGTGAAATACATTACTTGCCAAGTATTTGATATAAAGGAATGAGAATTCGTCCAAAGTTATTACTATTACATAGAGTGAAGTTGATCGATCAACATGTTTAATAAAAATAATTTTGATGAGGATTGCAATAAACAGAAAGTTCGCAATCTATGTATTTTTGTCGTATGCTTATTGGACGGGGTCTGTTTTTCATACAGTTTTAGTTTATCAAAAGACATTTACAATCCCTTTAGTTACCAAATGGTATGTATATCATCTTTAGTTTTAAAAACGCCCGTCTTTACGCCCGTATCCATTCTTGAAATTTTGAATTCAATCCGTAGGATATTTTTTAATATGGACCTTCAGAAAGAGGTAAAGAACAATATTAGAACTAAAAAAGAGCATTTACCAAATTGCATGTGATTTTATATCATATATATAAACGTTATTTTTAAAAACATCCCTCCCTACTAGCCATTCATTAACTTTTGAATTCAACCCATGGATTTTTTCGAGCCTGGACCTTCAGATGACGATAAAGAACAATATCAAAACTAAAAAAGAGCATTTACCGAATTGTATTTAATTGTATATAATATATAATCATTGGTTTTGAAAAACGCCCCACCCTACTAGCCATTTAAAGATTTAAAAGAAAAATCAGAGACTTAACGCCGGTCGGGATTAAAATAAGAGCTCTGAGTCACGAGGTCCTTCTAAATATCAAAATTCATTAAGATCCGATCACCCACTCATTAAGATCCGATCAGCCCCCTATATGGTCAATTTGTGCTGCTCCCTGACACGCCTACCAATTTTCATCGTCCTAGCACATCCAGAAGCACCAAACTCGCCAAAGCACTGAACACCACCCCCTAACTCCCCCAAGGAGAGCGGATCCAGTACGGTTACGTCAATCCCGTATCTACGACATTTGCTTACTCTACCCAACAAGTTTCATCCCGATTTCTCCACTCTAAGCGTTTTCCAAGATTTCCGGTTTCCCCCTCCCACTCCCTCCAATGTCAACAGATCTGGTCGGGATTTGAAAAAAGAGCTCTGAGACCTGAGTTTCTTCGAAAAATTAAATTTCATTAAGATCCGGTCACCCGTTCTTAAGTTCAAAATGCCTCAATATTTCTAATTTTTCCCAATTAGCAACCCCCTGCTCCCCCAAAGAGAACGGATCCGTTCCAAATATGTCAATCACGTATGTATAGACTGTGCTTATTCTTCCCATCAAGTTTCATCCCCATCTCTCTACTCTAAGAGTTTCCAAGATTTCCAATTTCCAAGATTTCTGTTTTCCCCCTCAAGCCCCCTATGTCCCCGAATCCGATTTGAGTTAAACATGGAGCATCTGAGACATAAGATCCTTCTATACATCAAGTTTCATTAAGATCCGATCATCCATTCGTAAGATAAAGATACCGCAATTTTCACGTTTTCTAAGAATTCCGGTTTCCCCCTCCAACTTCCCCCAATGTCACCAGATCTGGTCGGGATATAAAATGAGAGCTCTAAAGCACAAGATACCTCAAAAAATCAAATTTCATTAAGATCTGATTACCCGTTTGTAAGTTTACCTGATTTTTTCTAATTTTTCCGAATTACTCCCCCCCCCAATTCCACCAAAGAGAGCGGATCCGGTCTGTTTATGTCAGTTACGTATCTTTGACTTGTGATTATTCTTCCCATCAAGTTTCATCCTGATCTCTCCACTTTAAGCGTTTTCCAAGATTTCCGGTTCCCCCCAACTCCCCCCCCCCCAGTGACGCTGGATCCGGTCAGGATTTATAATAAGGATCTGATTTACGAGTTCCTTCTAAATATGAAATTTCATTAAGATCCGATCTCTCCTTCGTAAGAAAAAATACCTCTTTTTTCTAACTTTTCAGAATTAACCCTCCTCCTCCCCCCAAACTCCCCCAACGAGCGGATCCGTTCCGGTATTGTCAATCACGTATCTAGGACTTCTGATTATTTTTCCCATACAGTCTCATCCCGATCCCTCCACTCAAAGTGTTTTCCAAGATTTTTTGTCCCCCCCCCCAATTCCCTCCAATGTCGCCGGATCCGCTCAGGATTTAAAATAAGAGCTCTGAGACACGATATCTTTCTAAATATCAAATTTCATTTAAATGCGATCACCCGTTCGTAAGTTAAAAATACCTCATTTTTTCTAATTTTTCCCTTTTAACCGTCCCACCCCCCACTCCCCCCCCATATGGTCGAATCGAAGGAACAAAAATAGGTAGATATCCAGTGCCATAAAAAGCACGTAAAAACTGCCTTCGGTGGTTTACGAGCTTAATCCTTGAGGTGAATCTAATTTATTTTTTATTCTGAACATTTTCGTCATGAAAGTTGAAACTTAGATTTTCTTTTGAACTTAAAAAATGTTTTTTTGAACGTAGCAATTTTTTTGGGAGGACAGAATTTTTAGGAACTTAAAATTATTTTTTAACTTAGATTTTTTTTTAACTTATCTGTTTGACCTAGGTTTTTTATGGAACTTAGAATTTTCTTTATTTTTTTAACATGAGAATTTTGTTTGAACTTTTTTTTGAATTTTATAACTTAGGAATTTTAAATTAATTTTTTTTTTTAGTTTAAAAAGAAACCACAATTCCACACCACAATTTTAACAAACAATTCGGTTACATTTTTTTTTAACTTAGAAATTTGAACTTGAGTGTTAGCTCGGCAATTAAATCTAAGGTACTTGGAGGGTAGCATGGCATAAAAACTGGATTTTAAGCTAGGTTACACTGGGTTAACTACTTTTAAGTTAGGTTTGCTTGGGTAGAGTTAGCGTGGCCGGCCAAGCTGACTGAACCTCAACAAACCTAACTTAAAAGTAGTTAACCCAGTGTAACCAAGCTTAAAATTCAGTTACGCTGCCACCTATAAGTAAATCAGAATTGATGGAAGCACACAAGGTAGTCAAAACGCGTCATCATGACGCGTTTGGATGGAAGCAGCAGAAGTGTGACCAAATAAAATATTTGAAAATCCTGTAATTCACGCTCATGTGTCTCTGACTTTGAAAAAAAAATTCAAACTAGTAACACTTCACAATATGTTTTTTTCCGCTTCATTCATTTTAAATTGACTCTTACACTGCTGACAAAAAACGAGCAAGCATTTAAATATATTCTTTTCACCTTAAAAAAAATAATGACCAGCATGCACTCTTCCAACTTTGAAAAAAAATTCTTAGTTCAAATTTCTAAGTAAAAAAAAAAAAAAATTAAACCTAATGGTTAGTTATAAGTAAACATAGTGTCTTTTTTTATTTGTTACAAGTAAACATAGTGACTTCAACGAAAAAAATTTGTTTAAATTTTTTTAAGTAAAAAAAGATTCCAAGTTAAAAAAAATTGTAAGTTTAAAAAAAGTCCAAGTTCCAAAAAGAATCTAAGTAAAATAAAAAATCAAAGATCCGTTAACCACCCGGAAGCAGTGTTTATGCAGAATTTAGTTTTGATATTGCTCTTTAGCGTCCCCTGAAGGTCCAGGTTCAAAAATATTCCATGGATTGAATTCAAATAGTTCAAGAATGGCTACAAGGGAGGGGTGTTTTTTAAAACTAATGATTATATATGATATACAAACACATACAATTCGGTGAATGCTCTTTTTCAGTTTTGATATTGTTCTTTACCGTCCCCTGAAGGTCCAGGTACAAAAAAATCCATGGAATGAATTCAAAAGTTCAGGAATGGCTAGTAGGGAAGGACGTTTTTAAAAACTAATTATTACATATGATATACAAACACAAGCAATTCGGTAAATGCTCTTTTTTAGTTCTGATATTGTTCTTACCTCTCCCTGAAGGTCTATATTCAAAAATATTCTACGGATTGAATTCAAGATTAAAGGTTTTATTTCCTTCCCAAATCATGATCATTTTATATTTTGTATTAACCGGTTGTTATTTTAAGTCTTGATCGAGTGTTTGGCCGCTGATTTTACCTTCAAATCTACGGGGCTACCGATTTTCTGAATAAATCAATAAGAATTGTAGCACACCATAGGAAGATAGAAGAATTACCTGAAACTAAATATTCCTTTTATTTCGGAATAATGTTGTCCTGGACTGAAATTTTAAATTAGAAATCAAAAGTGTCATTTGTCAAGAGCTAGTAACAAGTTTATTGTTCCGCTTGCTAAGAATGAGACATGGAATTAATTATAAAGTATAAACTACTAATTGCAAATAAATACAAGTTATATGATTTAGTGAGTGAATTACCGTTGCTAGTTCTCTTTGAAGCGATTTTATAGAGAGTGGTTCTTTCAGCTTACAGTAGCGGGCTATCCCAGTAAATTGCAAATCATTGGGTGATTCTGATTCATATCCCCCACCCCTTTTTCCTTTTTCTTCTTTTCCAGAAATGTGGATGTTTTGTTTGTTTCTTTTTTTTAAAGAAAGGATACCGACCTAGTCCTAGTCCCCTGTCTACCTTTGTAAACAGCTGATATCTTGTTTTATTCAATAACAGTTTAGTCTATACAATACCCTTTGTAGGGATAGTTACTTTTAATCATAGAGTTAGATTTGGTTTATTCGAAGCAAAACTTTATACAAACCGGAAATCGAATTGCATCTTCAACATTTTGTTCCACAGCCTCCATGAAATATTCCAGCCACCATTGAAACATTTCTTCTTCTGGAGGCATTTTATAGTCATCCGGTCGCTTTCGAAAACGATTGATCAAGGATATGTTTCCAATTGTTGACTTTAAATGCCTATAGGAGTAATTGTTGTTTAATGGTAATTCCAACTATATCAACGCAAAAAATTTATGTAACAAAACTAAATTATCGTTACTGATATTTAACTATTTGTTATAATTTTCGATCCAATTCAATGGATAAAAAATAATAGGTAACGTATGTTAGAAAAATCGCAAAACGGAATTCAACGCTGGCCCTTTTATGAGTTATAAAAATTGGTTGCTTTCTCCCATTTTTTGCTGAAAGTTATAACAAATAATCAATGATCATTAATAAGAAATGAGTTCTGGAACATGTCTCAAGCTTTTCACAAGTAAAAGAAAGAGTCGACCTCTTTGATAATTTCAATCATATTATAATTGATTATTATAATTATATTATTATTATAATTATTAGGGAATTATTATAATTGAATTATGCATAGGAGTTCCCCTAGTTAGTATTTCAAAAATTTGAAGGCTTAAGATATAAGTTTCGGGTTTTCAACCCCCGATACTATAAAAAAGCCATGTTATCCTCTTATGCACCAATACACTGTCTCGGACAACAACAACCCCTTCCTCAGACCTGTGTGCATCAATCTGTGTATATACTAAATGACCTATAAGGCCACATTCTACCTTGAACCGTCTGTCACTGATGATATATCAGACTGACAGTGAGTACGAAATGAAACATTAAAATGCTCAGTAATGAGATGCTGTGGCTGAGCAAGATTAGCTTTTCAACACGTTAATGTAAAAGTTTGTTTTTGTCATTATGTAGGGCAAATCAACGCTATACAAGGGATCCACCGAGAAGGGATCTTGTGAAATAAAAAGCAATTCTTAATATCAAAAATTAGCCGTAGCATTTTGGGAAAATCATGTATCTATTCTTTATTAGACTATTATGAAACAACCAAATGCATAGGAGAACTGAGAAGGACCGGAGGGGGGTAGAAATTACAAACACCTATATTTCAGCTGAACTTATGAAAGAACCATTATATTTTCAAAGATCTAAGATCTAAGATCTAGGCTGAAAGACTCGATGACTAGTCTTGAAGTATGAAAGAGATAGAAGTTATAAGATAATAAAACTAGTTTTGAGTAACTTGTAATGCAACTAACTACAAGACAGAAAATTCCCGCTTTGATCAGTAGCTGTGACCCTCGTCCCTCATGAGCGAGTCTTCTCGCTTATGAGGGACGACGGTCATAGTAACAACCCTGAGTTGTCATGGCTGAAGAGGCATAAAAAACCTGGCTGAGTGGCATAAAAATAAATTCTCAACCAAAGATCAATATGTGATACAATATCAAACGACAAAATAGTAAGCTGTACGAAAAATGTAGTTCCATCCCGTTTTCTAATGCTATAATGAGAGAAAGTATGAACTGGGTAGGACAAGTTCTGCGGATGAAAGATGAAAAATTGCCGAAGATTGTACTTGTCGGCCAACCGTCTAGGGCCAAATGAAAAGCAGGTCGTCCCCGAATGGGGGATTTAAGGAAATTGGAACTTTCTTGAAAGGGTGTAAAGAGGGATGCTTGGAATAGACTGGGATGGAGGAGGGCACTGGGTAGCTATGCTGGCTCCAAGGCACTTGGTGCTGCAGCGAGTTGTTAGTAGTAGTAGTAGTAGAAAAGGACAACTAGGTCAATTTCCATCCAGCGTACTAAATATCATTCAGTATGTTATTGCTGCCAAAATGAGCAAAATGACTACCATCTGAAAATTTCTCAGCTAATTTTAGAGAAAAAAAACTCAATAGAAAAGAGCTTTAGTAGCATTAAGAATATATATATATATATATATATATATATATATATATGTATATATATATATATATATATATATATATATATATATATATATATATATATATATACATATTAAATAGATGTCTACGATAAGCTCCGGACAATTTAAAGCATCAATTTTCAAACTAACCTGATAACTTAGGAACTAGCGACAACGATCTAATATTTAGGTGAAAGTTAATATTTAATGTCGCTTGACTTTCATGGTACGACTCAGACCCCCCCCCCCCTTCGTTCCTCCTTACAAACTTCTTTACCCACCCCTGATTTAACTCGTTTTACTACTCACCTATCTAATAAACAAACAAAAAATTCCACTGAACTTACTTCTTCTGGTGTAAGATGTAATAGCATCTTGGTATTATTTTAAGAATAATAATGTTAACCAACTTACCAAGGAGGTGCATTCAGTTTAAATATACATTCAGTGGCCTGTATAGCTTTGGCAAAATGGTATTATTTTAAGAATCATAATGTCAACCAACTTACCAAGGAGGTGCATTCAGTTTAAACATACATTCGGCAGCCTGTATAGCTTTAGCAAAATCCTCGGCCAAGACACATATTTCAAAAAATGTAGCTACATCCCAGTATTCAGTCAGTGAGGATAAACTTCCTTTTTTACCAATTAACTTGTTTAAAACCATACCTTAAAAAACGGAACAATAGAAATCAATACAAAGTAGTTTTGTGGGCGCAAACCAGTCAGAGGTTAAAAAAAATGTTACATGCACCTCATTAAACTGAGCCTTCCAGGTGCCAGGTATAAAAACCAAATTCGACAGAACATTTTAGCTACCAAATACCGAATAAATTGTCTTAACATCCTTAATGGCTACCAAATGCTAAATAGTTTTTTAAATACCAAAACCAAAAAAACATTTTGGCTACCAAATCCTATATAACTTTGAATATACTAAAAGCGCGCAAAATTCTGGCTACCAAATACTAAACTAAAAGATTTTGACCACCAAATGCTAAGTAACTTTTCTTAAATCTAAATATCGTTAATGGCTACCTAATACTAAATAACATTTTTAATACTAAACAAACCTGTGATCACGAGGATAAATACTAAATGTCATAAAACGTTTAGGCTATCAATCTAAACACTACTTACGTATAATGAAGTTATAGAAATATACAAGTAACGGTAGAAACCTTAAATCGAGAAAGTAAATAGAATAAAAAAAGCGAATGTCCAAAAATTTCGGATTCACAATCAAAGACCATTATCCAAAGAAAAAAAAAATTAGACAAAGCAGCTTTTTTTGCGCATCTGAAACCCGAAAATTTCGGATTCACAATCGGAGACCATTATCAAAAGAAAACAAAATTAGACAAAGGAGCCTTTTTTGCGAATCTGAAATCCAAAAATTTCGGATTCACAATCGTAGACCACTATCAAAAGAAAAAAAAGTTAGACAAAGCAGCTTTTTTTGTGAATCTGAAATCCGAGAATTTCAGATTCACAATCAGAGACCATTATCAAAAGAAAAAATTAGACAAAGCATGCTTATATTGGGCAAATTGGATCTACAGAACTTTGAATTTAAAATTTGCTTCATCACTTCTATCGTATACTATCTGATATAAATTTATGTACTATGCAGATAGATTCCAAAATTCATATTTTCAAAAAAACAATTTAATTTCACACTTTTTCTAATTTAAACGAAAAACTGCTTCTATAAAAGGCTAAAAAAATATATATATATATTTTTCTTTAAAGTGCAATATCAGAAAAACTTTTCGCATTCTAGTGGACGATTTTGAGTAGATCCAATGTGAAAGTTTGATGTGAAAAAAAATTAAACGACAATTATTCGTCTGAATAGTTTTTTCGCGTAATTTACTTTTGCAACAGCAATTGAGGAGCTGCAAAAATTTAAAGGAATTACTGCAATAAGAATGTTTAATAATAAAAAGTTGGTAACAATAATTTTTCGATAATAATATATCGATAATCGATAATAATAATAAATGATAATGATATGATGATATAATAATAATAATAATCGTAGCAATTATCGTTTGATAAAACTAAATCAACAATGATAATTTTTTAATAATAAAAAATTGGCGATTATAATGATATGACAATAAAAAATCAGTGATAATAATAATTTGATAATAAAGCGATAATAGTATTCGTTTGATAACAATAAATCAATGGCGATAACCCTATGACAATAATAAATCAATAACAATACTCATTTGATCATAACGAATTGGTAATAATAATCACTTGATAATAATGAATCGATAATAATAATCTTGTGCCAATAATAAATCAATAATAATAATCGTTCGCTGGTTCCAGCTTCGCCACGTAAACCAATCCAAAATTTTCTCCAATATTTCCAAATCACGAATTGTAACAATAATCCCCTTTTTCTTTGGATTAATAAAACCGTATTTTTCCCTTTTCTCCCATTAAAAAAAAAATAAAAAAAAATAAATTAAGGATCGTCTTCTGGTCAGAGTCACTTTTTATCCAAGCTCTTTATTTTTATATAATTATTTTTATATTTATTTTTATATATTTATTTATATTATAATATATAATAATTAAATATATAATTTTATATATTGGAGAAATATGACATCGTTAGTCTAGTTGAATTTATTCTGCTTATTCTTGTCGAACATTTGACAAAACAAAATCAGTATAGACTTACTCTTACAGTCTAGACTTATAGTCGATACTTACAGATAACAAATTTGACAAACAAAAATCAACAGAAAATGAGTATGAAAACGGTCGTTCACTTCTAAAATTTTAATTTACATTTTTCGTAGAAACAATACAAATAACGGATTGGAAATTATTTTTGGAAGTGAATTATATTTAAGAAGATAGTAAAAATTCTTGATTAACTTAATAAACTTGAATTTAGAAAAGAATTGACCTTAACATGGAATGGCTAAACTTTAGCTATTTGCATTGAAATTGCAAAAACTTGTAGTCAAAATTAGTATATTAATTGGTACACAAAAAAAGGCCAAGCTTTCACTTTATCGACATCTTGACGCCTATCGAAAAATATAAAGAACTTGGAGAGAAGAATAAGAAAAGATGCGTTAATTTTTTTGGTCACTTAAAAAGGGCACTAGAACTTTACATTTCTGTTAGATTGAGCCCTCTTGCAACAATCTAGGACCACTTGGTCGATACGATAACCCCTGGGGGAAAAAAAAACAGAGAAACAAACAAATAAACACGCACCCGTGATTTCTCTTCTGGCAAAAAATACGAAATCCCACATTTTTGTAGATTGGACCTTGAAATTTTTTCTATAGGGTTCTCTGATACGCTGAATGCGATGGTGTGATTTTAGGGGGGGTTTCCCCCTATTTTCCAAAATAAGGCAAATTTTCCCAGGCTCGTAACTTTTGATGACAATGACCAAATTTGATGAAACTTATATATTTAAAATCAGCATGAAAATACGATTCTTTTGATATATCTTTTAGAATCGAAATTCCGTTTTTTAGAGTTTCGTTTACTATTGAGCCGGGTCGCTCCTTACTACAGTTCGTTACATCGAACTGTTTGATTAGCTGGGTGTCCTAACGATTTCCAGATCAATACTTACATATGTGTTGCAATTCCTCAGACTTTGAAAAATCATTGCCATCTATAACAAGCAGAGTTGCCAAATTAATGCCAGCAAATTCATTCGGCTGAATTTCAAAGCCTTTCCTGTACCAGTGGACTGCCTGTTTTAAACTTTCCATGTCAGTATGCCCTAGAATCCATAAATTTAAATTAAAACACCCTATGTCTACAAACAGCCAATAAACAAACATAAGCAAGACTCAATATATTTAATAGTGTTCATTAGCTAATATCTAGTTGTACCAATGGACAAGATGGCACAGCCACAGAGATAGAATAGCGGGTAGATTCTGAGAAAAATTTTGCCATTGACCTTGAGAACCCACCATTAACCTGGAGTCATATTATATATTCAAATTGAATTTCTCAAATGGAAAAGAGAAATAAATTACGAAAACATAGCTATTTCTCAAACTTTATTTATTTTATTGTTTCGCCAGGTGTTAGAGATATTTAAACAAGAACCTTGTCATACATAACAAAAACGAACATAATACACATTGTTTTTTTGTTGTTGTTTTTTTTTTTTGGGGGGGGGGGTTAGTTTTGTCTTAGTTTCTTCTGCAAAAAAATAACATTCACATTTACAAATTAATCTTACAATTATAATCAACAGTTAAGTTTAGTCACTTGACTTAGGAGGCCCTTGTCTCGAAAGTTACTTTTCTAAAGTTGATTAGCTTGAATATTGAATCTTGAGAATCGAAATGTAAAGTTGACATTAAAGTTGGCATTGAGAATCGAAATGTAAATTTTGTCTGTGTTATTTCTTTTGGTACTACTAAAATTAGTTAGTTCAATTGTAAAAAAAAAAATGTCACATCGGACCTCGAAGGAGAACGGTAGAATCGACAATAAAACAGCTCTTGATATCGAAGTGTAAGTATGCAGGTACTCGTGCTACTAGTAGCCGAAACTCTAAGAGGGAAATTTGATATCAATATAAACCTCGAAAGAATTAGCTTTTCATGGTAATTCTGAACAAAAAAAAATTCATTAGGCTTAAAGTTACAAATCAAAAGCTGCAAGCCTAAGAAATGTTGCCTAATTTTCAAAAAAGGGCGTAATATCCCCAAATAGGGGAAGAATCCTGATAGAAATCACAACATCAGATTTAGCATATTAGACAACCCTGATGTGGAAGATTTCAAAACTTTATCTAAACAAATGCGAACTTTTGTGTTTTTTTTTTCGATAAGGATGATGAACAATTTGTGTTTACTTTATTGTACATTGTTTACTATTGTATTCCCAAAATTCCTATATTCGTAATTCGACAGATCTAGTTAAAAACTTAGTAACACAAGTATTCCAGAAAACACAATAGTTAGTAGTTTTGACATTGTTTCCATATATACGAATAAAGATGTGGCTATTACTGAGTAATTATTAAAAAATAAAATAGAAGAAAATTATTACTTAATTGAGGTTTCAGCAACAGTAATTGATTGTGAAGTTTTAATTACTCTAGTTAAAATTTGTAATAAGTTTTCTATGTATTTTCAGTTTCGTGATTCTTTTTATCAGCAAAAAAATGGGTTACCCATGGGAGCACCTTTATCTGGGCTATTGGCAAATATTTATGTCGAGAACCTTGAAAATTGGGCATTAAATTCTTATTTTTTAAAACATGTCTATCGGGACTGCTATATGGATGACGTAATTTCACTTTGTTGGAATTATGGGGAAGTTGAACTTCGGGGCTTCTTAGATCATCTTAATACTTATGAACAAAATTTGCAGTTTACCCAAGAAGTTGAAATTGAAAATAAACCACCGTTTTTTAGATATGTTAACTATTCGTAATACTGATAAACTGGATTTAATATCTATTGAAAGCCGAAGCAAAACAATAGATATCTTCACTGTAATTCAAATCACCCCCCGCAAGTTAAAAGAGCATTTGCAATTTCCCTCATTGATCGTGTTCTGAATATTTGCTCCGATTCATATATAAATGCAGAAATAAATTTTATCAGAGATTTTCTTTTTGGTGTTGGATACCCCCATTCCTTTTGTCAATACGATAATTAACCGTAGACTAAAAAGACTTTCAGTAAAATTGAAGATATGTCACAATGTGAGGCTACAGATAAGCCCTCAAATATTATCTATCTTCCGTCTTTCCGTCAGGGCCAATCAGAATCTAGAAAAGCGGCTACACCAGCATAAAGCAGACATAGACAAGGCATTAATTTCAAATAGTTCTAATAACTCCTTTGATTCTGCTTTAGGTTGGCATATATCTAATAATCCCTCCCATACGATACTTTTTGAAAAATATTCACTCATTAGTAATGATTTGGGGATAAAACAGGTGGTTCAGGAATCAATTGAATTAGTCTCAAAATGAATAATAATATTTCTTTGAATAGGGACTTGGGGAAGTACTCACTAAATTCTTTATACTCGAAGTTAATTAAAAATGATTTAACAAAATATTTTACTAAACTAATTTATAATAGTATTGAACCAGTTACAAAAAGACCTTTGAGGCAAGCTGCCAAAAACGCAAGATTAGTTTTGAAAACTTGCATTTAATCATTTTGTTCTGTTTTGTTTGAATGACTTTATCATCTTACTTTATTCTATTTATCAGTCCTGGTTGAACTTCGTTGAAGTAAGGATGCTAGGACTGTTTTTAAAAACTTTTTAACAAAAATATTAGTAGTTTTAATTCTCACATTTTAATGTAAGTAAATATATATACATATTTTTTTCGTTCTCGTGTTGTGCTGACGACTGCCCTTGGACATAGGGCCGAAATATCCACTGAATTGTATTCCACTGTCTTGAAAAAAAAATTCCCCATTGTTTCTACTTTGTCTTTGTTTGACTTCTAGAATGCTGGTATATGTGTCAATCGAACAGAAACTGAAAGCTCTGGTGTCCTTATCAGTAAAGAAAAGAGATTAAGCGACAGTAAAGTGGCGTTCTCTCACATTTTGTGGCAAAAAACAGAAGTTCGACAGGAGGGAGGAACAAAAATATTATTGAATTAAAATTTGAATACGATTGAACCTGTGTATATGTGGAAGAGGGGGGCCCCAAAACCACATTGTACGTCAAAATCTGCACATTTTCGGTGAATTTTCACACACATATAGAAGTAGGGACGGGACACTCGTGAGGGGTGTCTTTGGAATAAACCTGTAGCACCGGTGCTGCAGAATAATAGCTCCCTCTTATTGCAAAAATATTTTAAGCGCAAAGATGAAGATCACATTCTTATGCTTAACTGTACATAAAAGGAGAGGGGGGCGGGGGTATCATGTACATATTTGCAGCCAGGAGCTGTGTTTTTATCAATACTTAAAAAGGGTTATTTCCCTATTTTTCCCACCTTTAATTTCTTCTAGCTTCCAACCAAGGAGGTTGGGGATTGTCCATGAAAATCATAGTGGGGTCCATGGAGGGTCTCCCTGTAAAACAAATTTGTGCAAAAGACTCCCCTCGACAACCATGGTAATAGTCAACCGAAAATCTTTTTATTTCAACCCCTCCCCCCCCCGATGGTTCCTAAGAAATAATGTCAGATTTCATCGTAGTACTACAATCACTTTAATCAAAACCAAACTCCACAGTTAGAAACATCTCTCTATTTTCAAACGCACGCCTCGTAAGTAAAAATGCCAAATTTCATTCAGTATTATTGAAAAAACCCATTCAAAATTAATGCTTTAGTCAGAAAATTCTTGGGTTTCAGAAAATTAGAGTCAGAAAATTTTTGGGTTTCAATATGCACACCTAGCTCGAAGGAAAACATTAGACAGTATTATACAGGATTATTACACCAATTTTTGTCAAGATTTATGCTCTTAGGCGGAAAATTGTCACGGTGCTCGCGTACATGAGTTGTCTGAAGATTAATATCAATTTTTAAGGAGAAGGAAATAGCTAATTTTGGTTTTTTATTTCCTAATATAGTAACAACATATTTACGGAAAATACGTCAAAATTTTATATTATTAGAAAAAGCTTAAATACTAGAAATAAGAACTGAACCATAACTAAATGTGACAAATAAATAATACAAATTTGGACCGAGTCTTAGATTCAATGTCTCATAAGGGTTCAATCAAGAGCTTCGTACATAATTAAGGTTAGAAACTTTTTAAGGATAAGATAATCATAAAAGAGTTTTTTACATGATCAAAATGATCATGAACATAAATGTACAGCAAAGTACTTGGCGGTTCAGCCAAGAAAGGCTAAGAAGCTTGGCTGAAACTTTATGAAATAGTACAAGCAAAGGCTGTGTTAATTTTTTTTTCTTTTTTTTATGCTAAATATGTTATTTTATAGCAAAGTTCATTCTTATTCTATCGAATAGTATTTATTTTTGTTTTTTATAGTTTTTTTAGCGACGTTTATTCAATAGCGAAGTTAGACGCTATTTTATCAAAGAGTTTCTTTGTGAGATGCATTCTTACTGGTTTCATTTTTAGCAAATAATTATATATTATATTATAGTATATTATAATATATTATAGCAAAGGTCATTGCTATTTTGTCGAAGAGATTTTGAGTGGTTAGATTCCTATTGGTTTCTTTATCTTCGCGTTTCACATTATATTTCGCTGCATTGAATTCTTGTATTTAGTATATAAAAACCAAGGAAACCCAATAAAACAGACAATATAACCATAGAGGTTTGAAATATAAAAGATTTTAGGGTTACTTTTACCATGGTTGTCAAGGGGAGTCTTTCGCGCAAATCTGTTTTACAGGTAGACCCCCCATGGACGCCACTATGAGTTTCAGGGATAGTACTGGTCCAATAAAAGAGTCATACTTACTCCCGCCGTTTAACTGTGCCACGTAACCAAACACATGGAAAACTACAGGTTCTATGACTATCTACCTCAGTTCTGCCCAAGGAATTACGCATGGATGGATGATAGATAGACTTATCTATTAACAAATGAACTGACATTATTTTTATACAATCCTAATAAGGGCTTATGCCAGGTTTGCCTCTCGCTCAACCGGACTATCTGTCTTGGATTTTTCTACAATTAGCCATGGCTTAAAGCCCACAACTACTTGATTTTAATTCCATTAAAGTTATGTTAAAACCATTAAGTTAGATATTACACCACAAAATTAGTATGAATCCAGAGCTTCATTAGATGACAATGTTAATTAGAGAAATTTTTGACACAATTAGACCTACTTTAGTATTAGTGATAGAGCAAAGGTTTAGTAAGTATGCTAGTGTAATCTACGAGTCGAACAGTTATAGACTCTAACCTGACTCAACGAATTTGTCCTTGTAAATTCTTCCACAAAGGCCAAACATATCAGGAACCTGATTTTCTTGACTATTTAAGGCAGCAAGGATTTCTTTCAATGCCTTCTCTCGATCCCCTTCCTTGTTTCTCCTTAAAATAAGAAAAACATTTATAAAAATTCAAAAGTATCGCTCAAAGATTCAGCTCGAGCTAATCATTCATGCACTGATTCAGAGTTCGAAGTGACAACAGCTGGCTCGAAAAGGATATCAATGAACTGAATAAGCTTCTTAACTTCAAGAATTCTGCATTACTTGACAATGCGCCTCATCTATAAATTAGATGCATTTGATATTCAATTTATTTTTCCGTTTGTGAAAAGAAACACTAAAAGATGCTGAAGAAGAGGAAAAGAAGAAAAGAAAAAGAAAAAATGCTGAGATTTTGAAACAGGAAAATTTTGGCTGCTACGTGTTTGCAAGTTTCCTTACAAGTCAAGATGATATATGTAGGGGCATCCTGCGTATATATAGCGTCTTCAGAGATCAATTGCCATTTGCACACTGATTATTATAATGATTTCGATGTGTTTACGTCAGCTTGTCATATACTTCCCAGTTTTTATAGAATTTTTGTATTCAAATTTACATATTCTTATCTTAGCGATTTTAACTCCTATCTCGATAGCGTAAATGATTGCAGCTCAAGGGCTCATACTTATATGTAGCATCTCCCTAGATCAATTGCAATATGCACACTGATTATTATAATGATTAATCTTTCGACGAGCTTACGTAAGCTTGTCATATATTTACTGTTTTTATTGCCTTATTATATTCAAATTTACATATTATTATCTTAGTAATTTTAAGTGATTTATTATCTTAGTGCGATTTCAATATCGTAAGTGAATGCAGCTCAATTTTATTTTGGTCTTAGTCAAGTTTTAATATTTTAAGTCCACTATGTCCACAGTCCACCAAGTTAACTTAGTGGACTGTGATGAAAATATTAAGGGTAATGGCTAACTGAAAAAAAGTCAAGGCAGATAGTCTGAGTGAGAGGCGGATCTTATGTCTCAGATGCTCCATTTGCGACTCGAATTTGATCCGGGGGACATAGGGGGTTGGAGGGGGGAAACAGAAATCTTGGAAAACGCTTAGAGTGGAGAGATGGGGATGAAACTTGATGGGAAGAATAAGCACAAGTTGACATAATGGGAGCTGGGGGGGGGTGTTAATTTTGAAAATTAAAAAATTGAGGTATTTTTAACTTAAGAATTGGTGACCGGATCTTAATGAAATTTGGTATTTAGAAGGAAATCATGTCTCAGAGCTTTTATTTCAAATCGCGACCAGATCTGTTGACATTGGGGGGAGTTGGAGGGGGAAATCGGAAATCTTGGAAAACGCTTAGAGTGGAGGAATCGGGATGAAGTTTGGTGGGTAGAATAAGTAAACCTCGTAGATGCGTGATTGAAGTAACCGTAACGGATTTGCTCTCTTTGGGCGAGTTAGGGGGTGGGGTTCAGTGCTTTGGGGAGTTTGGTGCTTCTGGACGTGCAACGACGATGAAAATTGGTAGGCGTGTCAGGGAGCTGCACAAATTGACTTGATAAAGTCGTTTTCCTCGATTCGACCATCTGGGGGGCTGAAGGGAGAGAAAAATTAGAAAAATGAGGTATTTATAACTTACGAGAGGATGATCGGATCTTAATGAATTTTGATATTTAGAAGGGCATCGTGACTCAGAGCTCTTACTTTAAATCCCGACCGGGATTAAGTCTCTGATTTTCCTTTTAAATCAATCTATTGATTCTTAGAATATTGTTAGAGCTCATACCATATGAGCTCTTGGCTCTTCTGGCCTTGTCACAAGTGCCAGATGAGCTCTTAGCTCTTGTTTTTCTTAACATACTCCATCACTTCATTGTTTTGTACGACGGGTTACAAAAAATACATACATACATACATTATTCAACTTCGAAAATATTTCTGTAATTCCTAAGTCTGTTCCTGCATCTATAGGACTTTCGGTGCTATTCGTCCACCACATTTTAAAAGACAACGTTGCTTTTTTAGTTTAAAAGTAGGCGTGGCTGTTAATCTGGATCTTAATGATGATAATATGGTGCTTGGACTTTATTCTTTATATTTCCAATAATGTCATTGCTTAAAATATACTGCTAAAGAATCTTTCAGGTTAACGTTGCTGGGAATTATTTTTCAAATCATTCAAAATTCGCTCTAACTTCTTTTCTTTTTCTTCTTTTGTTTTACTTTTTTATCTCCTCCCCAAGTCGGGTAATTTTCATTCGTCTTTTAGAGTTGAGAAGGTAAAAAATCTGCTAAAAGAGCTATCCGATCCTGCGATTCTTACTGACTGATAACAAAATGTTCAACAACTGAGAAGTTTTATAGATTGTTTATAAATCCTATTTTTCATTATTAAGATGTTGACCTTAATCAAGTAGGCTTAAAGAAAGGAATGGGTTGCGGCCATGCGCATGCAACCTTTGATACTGTAAGCAATGATTCAAGATCTATTGGATTTCAAGTCCTCACTTTAAAAACTTTTAATTTATATAAAGCGAGCTTCTGAAACTTTTAATTTACATAAAGCGAACTTCTGACAATACCTCGCATGCATTCAATCCTTCGGCTCTTATTAGTGGCGTGATTCTCCTTTCTGTGGTTAGAGTTCTGTGGTTAGAGATTTCGGTATTCAGAGCTTAGGATAAATATTTTTGCACCTATTTCTTGTTGTTGTTTTTTTTTCTTTTGATTTTCCTCTTGATCACGGAGTGAGAAAATGTGTAGTTTTATTCCCTTACATTTTTGGTGAAGTATCTTTATCTACAGCCCTTACGTCTAGGAGATGGGATGTATCTTTTATTGTACTTGCTAATGATATTACTTTACTCATTCGTTTCAAAGCTGGTTTAACTAAAAATGTAACCCTCTTTCCAGTTCACTTACAGATAGATGCCTTTACATTAGTGGTAAAAAGTGTTAATATTTTTCCTGCTAAGGTTTAACAGCCGACTTTAATTAATTCGTGATAGAATTGTTTCATTTCCGCGTCATCAGTTCTTGTTGGTCTTGTCTTGCATTATTGCGCTTCAAACGAGACACCGAGCTAATCCCAATTTTACATATTTAAAAAATTAAAAAGGCATTATATATGACGTAAAAAGGCACTGAGGATTATATATGACGTAAAATGACACTAAATTTTGAAGGGTGTATATAATTCTTGTCTGCGTATAAACAAAATGTTTTTCATTTGTTATTGAGCCACACCCAGCAGTGTCTGAGCTGAAATGAAGTTCCGCAAACCATGTCAGAAAGTATTATCTAAGATCATTCCGCCTAGCATTCGCTTTGTTTGAGCTGTTCTGTTTCAAGTGGAAATCCCAGTTCAAGCATGTAAGCAGGCAGGCACCAACTTCAAATTGACACTCGACTAAATCCAAAAATGCCTTAAAGATGTTCTTCGTTTCCTTGGCAACACCGTCAAATTATTCGCTTCGTAGTCATAGAAACACTTGAAAATTTTGGAGAAAGAGAAAAGGAGTTTTTTCCGTTTGCTGCCTCACTACGCTCCCTCGGGCCTTCCTTACTCATGGTCTTGATAGCAAGACACTTCTTTCCAAATGTTTATTTAGTTTAATTTATATTTTCAGTATCTTTATACCCTAATTATACCCATTTTCTATTTCAAAAATCTGTCAGCATCAATTTTCACGCTTCTAAATTGATTAGTTAGCCTTATTTTTAGCGCAAATAAAAACTGCACACACGATCCAAACACTCACACATTTGATTTTTCATAATTATAGACCAGCTTAGTCTTGTCGCCACCCTGCGATCGTTCGGGTCTTTGGCCCTTACCAAAGACTGGTTCAGGCCTTCAGCCTTCAAAAATATAACCTAACATCACTTTTCTTTCTTCACGACAGTATAGATACATAAAAGTAGAGAAAAATTTCTTAGGAAATGCACAGACGAAACCACACGGAAACGGAGATCCATTTGTGTCTCAGGAATAGTTTCAGTTCAGGTTTCCCATAAGCCCGTCGTAATGTGCTAAACATTTGTCATTGCACGTGCATGAAGGCGGAGTCATGAAGAGAGGCCTATACTAATTTGTGCCGAAAATCTTTAAAGGAGAGTATAGGACTTTTCGCTACTGTTAATACATTCATACTGTGTTCTTCACGCTGTTGACTAAGGTGGATAGTTCAGGCCTTTGGCCCCTGAATGCTTGTTACCACATCGTCACACTTTCGTTTTTAAAGTTTTTGTCTCCTCTCGGAACTCGTTCTTTGTACTTCTATAAATGTGCTGACCGACTTGAAACACTCGAGTAGAATACCTATTTTACATTTCTCTTTGGTAAATGCTACTGCACTGCAGAGTTTCCACCCCTAGTGATTTATCATTATTTCTAGTGATTTTTTTATATTGCCTAAACAGAAAAATTACTAAATGAGAACATAAATCACTAGATTATTGAAGAAAATCAATAAAAATTACTAAAATTTAGTGGTTTTTTTTCACCGGGCAGCAATCTTGCTGGATTGCTGTTGACCTTTTTAGTTTTTATGCAGAGAAATATAGTAATATATCAAATATAGAGACATAATGAAAAAGAATACATTACTTACAGAACTTTAAAGAAATTCATGTTACCTGTTTAATGCAAAGGCATACAAGTGTCGTATTGCCGACGTTGCAATGTATTTTGAAGAATTTGGAAGAGTCTTCAGGTCACTGACCAATTGAACCATAGCATCATAATCCTATAATAAAAAAAAAAATACTAAATAATGGCCCAAAGTTTAGATTCGAAATGTAAATTAGAAAGTATACATTAGAATGTAAAATTAGTGAAGACAGTAAAGAACGTATATTAGAAAGTAATTGTCCACCGAAAACGTATATGATGGACAGCAAAAAGAAGAACTACTTTAAACACAGTAAGGCACATTTATTACTCCCAAAGTCCCCTAAAAATTGAGCTACAGCACATCATGGCAGAAAACACAACACTGCAGGGGCAACATCTCTTTCGTTGCTTAAAAATTTTTAATTTTAACTCGAATGAATCCTCTCCCGACATTCCAAGACCCCGCATTTGATAATTTTGCTTGCTTTCAAATAATGCTGGGAAATCCGCTTCCCTCTCTGTAGAAAATCCCTCGCAAAATATCCTCTTGGAATATTCTCCTGGACAATTCCATCCTCGCTGAAAATTTCCCTTGGCAATTTCCTGCAGACAATTACTCCTTAAATATTCTCCATCCTTTCATTTGAAAAAATGTTTTTAGTTGGTTCTTGATGATTTTCGAAATCTTGCCGGAAATCCTTTCCCCCTCCGTGGAAAATTTCCCTCTGAGATACCCTTCCCCATAGAAAGTTTTTCCTGCATAAAATTCCCCATGCTGAATTTCTTCCATGGAAAATTTTCCTCTCCACAGAAAAATACCCCCAGACAATTCCCTCCCCGCAGAAAATTTTCTCCGGAACATATCCATGTGTAACATTCAGTCAGCAAAGAGAAAGTAAAGTAAATAAAAAGAACTCTGAATATGAATTCTAGCATATTCATGCGCGTAAAATTTTTCCCGGAGAATTCCACAAAGAAACTTTCCCGATCATGGAAAATTCTCCCCGTAGAGAATCTCACACTCCCCACCGAGAATGCTTAAATATTTCCCAATAACAAATTATATATATAAGCAATGGGCAAATTTCATAGCTTACAGTATTGTGGGAGTAATGTGGCATTACCTTTCCCCAGGTAATGTGGGAGGATATTCATCCCCAGAAGCATAGTTACTGGACCTTTCAACTATGTTGAACAAAGTGGCTATCTAAAAATTTTAACTGGATGTCCTTGGAAAAAAGGGGCAGGGAGGGGGGCTTACTGTACCCAAATTTTTACTATGACGTAAAAAGGACAATTGAAATTTCATTTCCAGTTTGAACGAGCCCTATAAGATATAAAAAAATAAGAATAATAATAATACATAATTATGCATCCGTAATCTGTCTTCAAGAAAAAAATACAAAAAAATTTATTGTTGGGTAGATAGGATCTTGAAACACCTACAATAGGGTATCATGTTATGCTGAATCTGAAGCTGTGATTTTCATGCAAATCCTTCGGGTTTAATGTTTTTAAACCTCTTTTCGAAAATCAGGAAAATTGTTCTCATAGATAGGAAATTTCTAACTTGATGAATTTCATATATTTGGAATCACAAAAAAAAATCAATTCTTTTGATCGTTTAACTGTTATCATAATTATTTTAAGATATTGGACAGATTTTTGGCCCTTATTAAATTAAATATAAAAAAACAAGTTTTTTTAAATGAAAGTAAGGAGCGACATCAAAACTTAAAACGAACAGAAATTACTCCGTATATGAAGGGGGCTATTCCTTCTCAACGCCCCGCTCTTTACGCCAAAGTTTGACTCTTTCTCTTAACTCTACATTTTAAAAAAGTAAAAAACTTTAGCGTAAAGAGCGGGGCTTTGAGAAGGAAAAGCCCCTTTCATATACGGAGTAATTTCTGTTCGTTTTAAGCTTTAATGTCGCTCCTTACTTTCATTTAAAAAAAAATGTTTTTTTATTTAATTTCTGAACGTTTTTGAATCAATGCATGTTTTGATTTTGGCTCTCCGCAGAGGAATAATTAAAACGAAATTTGTATATTTATTTTTTTTTTTGGCTAAATGGCTTTCTCATAATTTTGATCGAATGATTTTGAGAAAAAAAGAGCGGGGGAGGAAGCCTAGTTGCCCTCCGATTTTCGGTTAATTAAAAAGGCAACTAGAACTTTTACTTTTTTACGAATCATTTTATAAGTAAAAGATATACGTAACTTATAAATTAGCTTACGTAAAGAACTTTTGTATTCTCATGTTTTTATTACATATATGAGGGGGTTCGTCCCCTCGTGAGTACCTCGCTCTTTACGCTAAAGCTTAAATTTTGTCCCAATTCATTAAGAATGACCCCTGAATCACAAAAGCCGCAGAATAAATAAATGAAATTACTAAAAATACTTTAGCGTAAAGAGCGAGGTATTAGGAGGAAGTGAGCCCCTCATATGGGTAATAATTTCTGTTCGTTTTAAGTTTTAATGCTGCTGCTTACTTCCAACTGAAAAAAAAACTTTTTCATGTTTATTTTTCATTGTTTTTTTTAAGTAATGCTAGTAAATCCTGCGATCCCTTCATGGAAATTTTCTTCCCCCATGACAAATTCCTCGATGGGAAGTTCCCCCAGCATATCCCCCTCTTCTCAACCCCTGCTTCCAACCAAAAAATCCTCCTGAAAACGCCTTTACACTTCCCAATAACCATTATTATATGTAAGCACTGGTCAAAGTTTTGAACTTGTAACCCCTCCCACGGGGACTGTGGGGGAGTAAGTCGTCCCCAAAGACATAGTTATAAGGTTTTTCGACTACGCTGAATAAAATGGTTATATCAGAATTTTGATCCATTGACTTTGGGAAAATAATTAGCGTGGGAGGGGGCCTAGGTGCCCTCCAATTTTTTTGGTCACTTAAAAAGGGCACTATAACTTTTCATTTCCGTTAGAATGAGCCCTCTTGCACCATTCTAGGACAACTGGGTCGATACGATCACGGGAAAAAAAACAAAAAAACAAACAAACAAATAAACACGCATCCTTGATCTGCCTTCTGGCAAAAAATATAAAATTCCACATTTTTGTAATTAGGAGCTTGAAACTTCTACAGTAGGGTTCTCTGATACGCTGAATCTGATGGTGCGATTTCTGTTAAGATTCTATGACTTTTAAGGGGGTGTTTCCCCCTATTTTCTAAAATAACACAAATTTTCTCAGGCTCATAACTTTTGATGGGTAAGACTAAACTTGATGAAACTTATATATTTAAATCAGCATTAAAATTCGATTCTTTTGATGTAGCTATTGGTACCATTTTTAGAGTTTTGGTTACTATTGAGCCGGGTCGCTCCTTACTACAGTTCGTTACCACGAGCTGTTTGATTCTAAAATTCTTTATATAGGTCTCAGTTACTGAATCAAGTTGCCTTGTAGATGAAATCAGTTTTACTGCATATAATAATCCTACTTAAGCCTTTCTTCAACCTATGTCCTTCTATAAATTGAGAAAAATATTACCTGTGAATTATCCCTCTTGATGAAAAGAGGTGGACACATAACCTTTCTTCTTTTAGCAATACTCATTCAAAATCTCGTTCGTGATTTTTACACAAGTCAAAACATTGGATGAACTGAAACTTTTCGCCAACAAGCATGTTAAAGGAATATGAGGTTTTATCTTAGCCATTACCTCACAACTTAGCTATTTCTAGCCTATTTTATCATTGAAATTTAAGATTAGTAATTCAAATCATTATGTCATCAGTTTAAATTAACAAGATTCCCTACCTGAGCATACATTTTTGGCACTTATCGAACAAACAGACTTTTCTACAAATTCAAATTTCTAGTTGAAATCGACGATGACCTCAAGAAAAAGTATAAAATGATTTGTTTAAGATATAATTCAGAAAATTTATATTAAAGCTCATGCTTATATTTAGAAGTACTTCAGCAGAGAAATGCATTTTACGAGAAAAGAAATAATCCAAATAAATTTTGTTTATATTCAGGCCAGGATTTACGCATAGGCCCGGTCAGCTCGGGCCTAGGGGCGCACAATGCCAAGGGGAGAAAAAAAACCCGGGGCAATTTTTTTTCCTTGACAAAAGCTAGACTGATATGATTTACTGTCAAAGTGCCAGGGGCACTTCGCTGCAGCACTGCTTATTTAGAGGAAAGTGATTTTAAGACAACAAAGAAATTCCATAGTCGCTTATAAACTGTCATTATCTCCCAAGAACAACAGCTGAGAGCTTGGTATCACCTCTCTCTTGCAATATTTTTGGCTCATCAGTTATCAGTTGCCTTCCGTTCAGGGCCTCTACTATCTTCGAATTTTCGGGATTTCCCCTTAAATTTCTGTATCTCCTCGAAAAAAAATTGTTTGGTCCTAGGGGTGGCAGAATGCTTGGGTCTAGGAGCGCCAAAGACTTTAACCCGGCCTTGTTTATATTTCACTAGAATGTTTGATTTTTATCTGACGTCCTTGCCTTGTTCTTCAAAACACAGGTCAAAATAAGAATTTGTAAAATATACTTTAAAAAAGGAATTAATCGAACAGTTCTTGACAACGAACTGCAAGTAAGTAGCAAATTCTTATAATACGAACCGAACTCTAAAATAGGAGTTTTGATGACGAAAACGATTCAGTTTCGAAAAGGAGGCAAAACACACTTAAAAAGTGAATGATCTTCATGAAAATTACGCTATCAAATTCACCATTTCCGAGGCATTATATTGAGCTGATAGTACTAAAAATAGGGAATAGACTCATCCGAATTAAGGTCAAAACTTCTCGTGCTCTTAAAGTATCAAAATTATACATATTGAGTTTTTCAGTTTCAGAGACAGCAATACCGCAAAGTAGAACATTCAATCCTGAAGATGCGGACAGTCCCTACAAAATACCACAACTACCACCCCCACACTCCTTTTTTCCCCAAAGTTATCTGATCAAAATTTTGAGATAGCCATTTTGTTCAGCAAAGTTGAAAGGTCCAATAACTAAGCCTCGAGTATTTGTTATTAGGAATTATACAGACATTTTCCGGTGAGAGGGGATTTTTAATTGGGGGGAGGGGAATTTTTCGCGGGGATAATTCCCTGGGGGAGGAATTACTCTTTCTCTTTACTCTTACACTTTTACTCTTTCTCTCAATTCTACTTCATTAAACAGTAAATAACTTTAACGTAAAGAGCGGGACGTCGAGGGAGGAGCAGCCTCTTTCATATACGGAGTAATTTCTGTTCGTTTTAAGTTTTAATGTCGCTCCTTACTTTCAGTTAAAAAAAAACTTGTTTTCTTATTTAATTTCTGAATGTTTTTGAATTAATGCATGTTTTGATTTTGGCTCTCCGCAAATGAATAATTAAAACGAAATTTACGTCTTAATTTTTTTTGCTAAATGGCTTTCTCTTAGTTTTGATCAGACGATTTTGAGAAAAAGGATGGGAGAGGATGCCTAGTTGCCCTCCAATTTTTTGGCTACTTAAAAGGGCAACAAGAATTTTTAATTTTTAACGAACGTTTTTATTAGTAAAAAATATACATTTTTTACAAATTAACTTACGTAACGAACTTCTTTATTCGTATATTTTTATTCTGTATATGAAGGGGTTTGCCCCCTCGTTAATACCTCACTCTACACTAAAGCTTTAATTTTGTCCCAATTCTTTAAGACTGACCCCTGGATCATAGAGGCTGTAGAATAAATAGTTGAAATTACTAAAAATACTTTAGCGTAAAGAGCGAGGTATTTAGGAAGAGATTAGCCCCAATATGCGTAATAATATCTGTTCGTTTTAAGTTTTAATGCTGGTCCTTACGTTCAGTTGAAAAAACTTTTTCATACTTACTTTTTCATTGTTTTTTTAAATAATGCTAGAAAATCCTGCACCCCCTTCATGGTATTTCTCTTCTCCCATGACAAATTCCTCCAAGGGAAGATCCTCCCACGTAGCCCCTTCCCCTCAAACCCCCCCCCCCAACCAAAAAATCATCCTGAAAAGGTCTGTACACTTACACTTCCAAATAATCATTACTGTATATAAACGCTGGTAAAAGTTTGTAACTTGCAGCCCCTCCCTTGGGACTGTGGGGGAATAAGTCAGCCCCAAAGACATAGTTATAATATTTTTCGACTATGCTGAACAAAATGGCTATCTCAAAATTTTGATCCGTTGAATTTGGGAAAAAGATGACCGTAGGAGGGGGCCTAGGTGCCACCCAATTTTTTGGTCACTTAAAAAGGGTACTAGAACTTTTAATTTACGTTAGAATGAGCCCTCTCGCGACATTCTAGGACCACTTGATCGATACGATCGCCCCTGGGAAAAAAACAAATAAACAAACACACACCCGTAATCGGTCTTCTGGCAAAAAATACGATGGTGTGATTTTCGATAAGATCGTATGACTTTTAGGGGGTGTTTACCCCTATTTTCCAAAACAATGCAAATTTTCTCAGACTCGTAACTTTTGATGAGTAAGATTAAATTTGATGAAACTTATATATTTAAAATTAGCATAAAAATCCGATTCTTTTGATATATCTATTGGTATCAAAATTCCGTTTTTTAGAGTTTCATCAAACAGTTCGTGGTAACGAACTGTAGTAAGGAGCGACCCGGCTCAATAATAAACGAAACGCTAAAAAACGGAATTTTGATGTTAAAAGATACATGAAAAGAATCGAATTTTTATGCTGATTCTAAATATATACGTTTCATTAAATTTAATCTGTGTCATCGAAAGTTACGAGCCTGAGAAAATTTGCCTTATTTTGGAAAATAGGGGCATCTGCCCGCATCCATGGGAGGTATCTTCATACAGTCACAAAAATAAAAACAACAAGGATTCGATGGCACCCCGAGGAAAAATTTCGGTTAAATAGCTCACTCAAAAATTTTGGTTAAAAAAAAGTCGGGTTAAAAAACTCACTAGGCTCAGTTCTTTTTATTGAGAAAAAAAAACGATATGAAACCAAGCAGACAAAGGAGACTTGAGAAATTAAAGTAGCTGTGGGGAGGATTTAAAATAATGCAAAAAAAATTATTTTTTGCCACTATCTAGGAATATCCCCTTTCCCCTGTGTGCATGTGTGATCAGAAGGACTCTGATAATTATCCTTAAAATTCATTTTCATCTCAAGAAAAATATAAACAAAACAAAAAAAGAACAAGTTGTAGCATATTTGACTGCTGCAGTTTTGTTAGATATTCAGTCATTTTATCATCTAGAGAGTAAAATGAAAAGGCATGTCCTTCTAACAGTAAAGAAAAGAAGGCTAATTTCTTAATTGCAGTCGAATATAGCCACAATCTAGACAAAGGAGAATCCGGTGAACAGAAAAGAGGGGCTATGGGCCTTTCCTATTATCAAAACGAAAAATATGGGACGAGAGTCGAAAATTAAATAGCAGTTTTTTTTTTCCAAAAGGGCACAAAGAGTTTGTTTTGTAAAATTTTTGGCTAGGCTTTGCTCAATTTTAGACTATGCTGAAACTTATGTAAAAATCATGAAAAACCTGAATTGAGCACTTTTTCTGCTGGCAACGGCCCTATTAAGGGTGCTAGTGATTTTTTAACCCTGTTAAACCTGTGTTTAGCCTACAAAAAATTCTTTTCAGTTTACCATTTATGTTTTTTGTATAAGAGGGATATGTGGAGGAACTACCGAAAAAAAAAACTTGTTTCACTGCCAAATCTTCAGATTCCGACGCACTGGCTTCGGGTTGGGAGGAGTTTTTCGCCTAGAGATGGCTACTCCTCTCCATCTCAAGGTTGATTTTGGGCAAAATACATGTAATGCTTTGAAAATAAAGTGAAATAGTAATTTAAGCTTAAGGCATCCAATCAAAGCCAGCAAAGGTATACAATTCTTTCAAATTAAACGAAACAAAGTATAACAGTTCAAACCATTCAGAGACACCTATTTAGGGACAGGCTTATGTTCAAAACCACGGAACCCTTTTTACCTTTTGCACCCTAAATTACGAAGTATATTATCTCAAGGCTTGCATTAAAAATCTACTCCTGGCTAGATAAACAACTGAGCTTTTGATTTTCGCTATTTTGGGCGTATTTTGGGCGTAGTTTGGGCGTGTAGTCATAGAAAAACTGACAAACTGTATTCCTTTATCAGTCCAAACTCCGCAAACAACAGATTAAAAACAAAGGATAAGAGTCAGCCTATTTCTGTCGTATTTTTACAACATTAATAAAGACCAAGTGCCGTACAAGTCTTACAAGCCACGGCTTAACCTCACTTATTAGGGACTACTAACACTTACTTGTATTGTACAGTTCAGGCATGCTCAACAAACGGCAAAGGGGTCGTACGTGGCCCAATAGAACTTACAATACGAAGAATTTATAGATGACGAACGATATTGCGACCGATGTAAATTACTTATTAGAGGTTTAAATTTCTACGAATCTAACTTTGTAAATAAATAAAACATATTTACGGCATTTTCATTGGAATGAATCAAGACAACTAAAGAAAGCACCCACTATTTTTCCCCATTTGTCCTTACGGCATCTCTCCCCCTTTTTCAACATAATCCTTGCGGCTTGTGTTGAGCACACCAATGCTAGCTTGAACCTAGGAGCCAAGGCAAATAAAGGAAGGGTCCATCATTTTTTGCTATTTGTCTTTGCGGCCTACAACTCCTTTTTAATTCAATCCTTGTGCTGTTTTGAGTTGAGCAAGCTCGAACTCAAAAGAACTTTTTTCTATAAATGAAAATGGTTGAATTTTGCCAATACGAAGAGAAGAACTTCACTTCACAATTAAGATGGCTTTTTCGTTTCCAACAGCACCAGCTTCATAACCAACAAAATAATCGAACAAACGTTTTGTTAGATTATTAAGTTCAAACTTCTCATTTTACAAGAATGTCATAAGATAAAATTTACCCTTGGATGTAAGTCAAATAAATTAAAATAATAATTAAGCACAGGATATTTTTTACAAGGTGAATAAATGAATTTACAGAAAATAATTTATATGGAACAGTAAAGAGCTATGAAACTTTTATTAGGTGTGCCTATTGGTCAAGAATTAGTAGGTCCGACTGATAATTAGGGGACCTTGGTTTCAACTCGCGCAAGGACATTTTTTCAAGCAATTTTCTTTATTAGCCCATGGGTGTTTTCCAAACTGAATTTTCCCCTACTCCTGAGTTACTCTAACAAAATTTGGTGACACCAAATTTTACGAACAAGATTCAGAATTATCAGTAGAATAAAGTGGTAAGCAGTAAAATAAAGTAATAAACAGTAAAATATATAAACCCGACCTAAGACTTGCCAAAACCCATAACTTTTGTTATTCAAGCAAACAAAATTTTAATAATCTAAATTACCAGTAGAGCGACAAAATTCAAATCCAGATTATGATATTGCAATCGGGTGTGTCTCTGAAAATGCTTCAAATACCAATCCTGCCCAGGAGCGCCAAGTTAGGGGGAAAGAGCAATCATCCTTTTGAATATTGGAAAATACCTTTCTTGGTATTTCCATTTAAAAGATAAAAAAAAAACTGAAGTTCCCCTTAGATAGTTTTAGAGATATCTTTTTTGGTTTCTTCACTAAATAAAAAAACAAACTAGCTCACATTTCGTAAATTGGCATCAATGATTCTACCAAGCTTCATACAATCAGTTTTTATTTTTTTCCATTTCATTACCATTAAATGAACATTTCAATAATAGTGGACAGCTTAAAACAATATTTCTAAAATCCCACTTATTCTGACAAACCTTCCGCAATACAAAGAATTTGTCAGGGTTATCTCGATTACGTACCTTCATCGCTCCAAAGGCTTTTAGCTCTTGAAGGACCAAGGACATCAGCATAAAACATTGTTGCCTCCTGTACCTATTTAAAGGACTGTTCCTATTTCATATTCTCTCATAATACTAGGTGTGCTCCTTCCCGATTATATTCTTTTTACCCCCATATCTATTTCCTTTATCTGGGCCTCTCCCTCTCTATCTGGGAATAATTCCTTTTGAATCTGCAGTGTATTATTTTCTCCCTCAACGGTTCGTATTGGAGATCGTTGTATTCTTGATTTTGTTTTGAAGTTTCCCCTTTCGCATGTGTCAGAAATGTCTATTTCACTCCCTGAAAGATATAGGGTTCCATCCGATGGGGAATTTTCAAGGGGTACTTCTAGCGGGAGTCATATATAAATGTGAATCTGAATACAATTTTTTATTGTTCACCGCGGTAGCCTTTTTTCGAATTCATGTCTAATTTATATTAATTCTTGTCCCTTTTCTGACCTTGTGTGAACTTTCTGTCTATCCGCCATTTTTTCAAAATTCAGTTATATTTCATCACAATACTTCTTCAACTGGTCAACTGTACTTCTGGTACTGTCTCGTGATAAATTGTTACGTCTCAATTTGCTGATTATTTTCCCAAGCTAATTAGTCGCGGGATATACTGATTCAAAAATTTTTATTATAGTCCAATTAGGCAACGCCCATTCAGATTTTCGAATATTTTTATAGTCTATTACTTCTAGACTAAATCCACCTGTAGTTGTGCAATATATTAAATCGTAAAATTTTATTTCAGTCTAACTAGGCAACGACCATTCAGATTTTCGTAATTTTTAACTGATTCCGTCTTTTTCCTGCAATTTGTTATATGTACCCACAATAGGCTACTGTGTCAACTACATAAAATTCTACTGTGTCAAAATTCATGGAAAACTACACCTCCTTAGGCTACTTAGTGCTTTTCAGCTTTTCGTTTATTTTTTTTTTTTTTGCGTTTCGTATTTTGAGCTTTTTTTGCTAATTTCTCATCTTAAAATCAAGGAGGCACACTCGTGCCTCTATAAAGAGGCGACACACGACAATGTTAAGCGATCTTCGGTTCCAGTGGTCGCAGACGGATGGGGAGGGATGCATTTCGTAGCCCGAGCTCCAACTAAGAAACCTGCAAAATTTCATCCCCCTCCAACTTTTCCTTCATGGGGAAAATATGGCCGAAAGTTTCGACCTGTCAACCCATTCCCCCTTTAATGTTGTCCGATCGGGCTGAAATTCACAAGTTAAGGTCCCCTAGGGCCCAGGAGCTTATCCGCGAAATTTCAGCTTGATCCGATAACTCCTTCCCTGTTTTCCAGAAACCACGCATAGCCACTTAAAATTCATTTACTTTTTTTTCTAGACGCCTACAGGTCACATCCGACATCGGATCTGGGTGTACGAAGACTCATTCGATGCGGAATTCTCCGAGTAATTTTCCTGGAAAGTTTCGTAGGAAAATCTTAACCCCCCGAAAGTTTCAACCCTCCAACCCCCCCACCCCTTTTAACGTTGTCCGATCGGGCTGAAATTCACAAGTTAAGGTTCCCTACGGCCCAGGAGCTTATCCGCGAAATTTCAGCTCGATCCGATAACTCCTTCCCTGTTTTCCAGAAACCACCCATTAGCTATTCAATTAACGGATTTCTCTCCATAAGAGCCCATGTTAATTTGATATTTTTAAAATCTATTGAGAAGTTATATTTACACACATCCAAGTTATTAGCTCAGTTGGTAGAGCGTGAGACTTTTCATCCTCGGGTCAAGGGTTCAAGTCCCTTACGGGCGGTTTTTTTCACAACATCAAAAAAATTTTCATTTGATCATTTGAAATTGATCATATTTCATTTGATCATTTGATCATTTTTTCAATTATCATTTGAGAGATAACAGAATATTAGCTTCTTATGAGCAAAAGAAACATTTCGGTCATTCTACCTATTTTTTTTCTATTTTATACAATGATTTAAAAGCGGGGGGGGGCGGCAGCCACCCAAGTTCCTCTCCTAATTCCTGTACGAGGAGTACAGGAATTATTAAATTACATCCACCATGGATTGTAGAAAAAGGTACAGAAATAATATGAAAAAAACTTCGTTTTCTTAAAGAGTTAAAGAGGCTGCGTCCCAAAGTCGAACCTTAAAACGTACAGGAATTAGAAGAGGCAGTTGGGGGGCTGCCGCCCCCCAAACCCCCAGCTTTTAAAGACTCTTTTGTACAGGTTTTTTTTTGGGGGGGGGGACTTCATTGTTACTAATTACTAGTTTCGGCGCAATGGTTCTCCTGTCCTCTTGTGTTTAACATTTTTCGAAGTTATTCCATTATTCATTCATTTCAATTTTTTGTTAATTAAAAGAGGGCCTTTCCGAAGCCAAGAGCTGGGGGTTAGCAAAAAAACAAAAAACCTGTACAAAAGAGTCTTTAAAAGCTGGGGGTTTGGGGGGGCGGCAGCCCCCCAACTGCCTCTTCTAATTCCTGTACGTTTTAAGGTTCGACTTTGGGACGCAGCCTCTTTAACTCTTTAAGAAAACGAAGTTTTTTTCATATTATTAATTTAAATTAAGGTCACAATCTACTAATAAAACAAGAGCTAAGAGATCATTTGGCACTTGTGACGAGGTCAGAAGAGCCAAGAGCTCATATGGTACGAGCTCTAGCAAAATTCTAAGAATTAATAGATTGATTTAATAGGAAAATCAGAGGCTTAATGCCGGGCGATATTTAAAATAAGAGCTCTGAGTCACGAGGTCTTTCTAAATATCAAAATTCATTAAGATCCGATCACCCACTCGAAAGTTAAAAATACCTCAATTTTTCCAATTCTTCTTCTCCCTTCAGCCCCCCAGATGGTCGAATCGAGGAAAACAACTTTATCAAGTCAATTTCTGCAGCTCCCTGACACGCCTTCCAATTTTCATCGTCCAAGCAAGCCCAGAAGCACCAAACTCGCCAAAGCACTGAACCCTATCCCCTAACTCCCCCAAAGAGTGCGGATCCGGTCCGGTTACGTCGATCACGTATCTAAGACATTTTCTTAGTCTACCCACCAAATTTCATCCCGATCTCTCCACTCTAAGTGTTTTCCAAGATTTCTGGTTTCCCCCTCCGACTCCCCCCAATGTCAGCAGATCTGGTCGGGATTTGAAAAAAGAGCTCTGAGACATGAGTTCCTTCTAAATATCAAATTTCAATTAGATCCAGTCACCCGTTCTTAACTTAAAAATACCTAGATTTTTCTAATTTTTCAAAATTAACAACCCCCAGCTCCCACAAAGAGAATGGATCCGTTCCAATTATGTCAATCACGTATCTATAATTTGTGCCTATTCTTCCCATCAAATTCCATCCCGATCTCTCCACTCTAAGCGTTTTACAAGATTTCTGGTTTCCAAGATTTATGTTTCTCCCCTCCAGATCTCTATGTCCCGGATCCAATTCGAATTGAAAATGGAGTATCTGAGACATAAGATTCTACTATAAATCAAGTTTCATTAAGATCCGATGACCCATTCTTACGAATGGGTGATCCCCACCCATCCCACCATCCCCCTCCAACTCCGTCCAATTTCAACAGATCTGGTTGGGATTTAAAATGAGAGTTCTAAAATAGAAGATCCTTTTAAATATCAAATTTCATTAAGATCTGATCATCCGTTCACAAGTTACAAATACCTCATTTTTTATAATTTTTCCGAATTACTCTCACCTCCCCAACTCCACCAAAGAGAGCGGATACGGTCCGGTTATGTCAGTCACGTATCTTGGACTTGCGCTCATTCTTCCCATTAAGTTCCATCCTGATTTCTCCGCTTTAAGCGTTTTCCAAGATTTCCGGTGCCCCCCCCCCCCAATGACACTGGATCCGGTTGGGATTTAAAATAAGAGATCTGAGTTACGAGGTCCTTATAAATATGAAATTTCAGTAAGATCCAATCACTCCTTCGTAAGTTAAAAATACCTCATTTTTTCCATTTTTCAGAATTAACCCCAACCCCCAGCTCCCCCCAAGAGAGCGAATCCATTCCGGTTATGTCAATCACGTATCTAGGGGTTTTGCTTATTTTGCCCACCAATTTTAATCCCGATCCCTCCGCTCTAAGCGTTTTCCAAGATTTTAGGCCCCCCCAACTCCCCCACATGTTACCTGATCCGGTCAGGAATGCTCTGAGACACGATATCCTTCCAAAAATCAAATTCCTTTAAGATCCGATCGCCCTTTCGTAAGTTAAACATACTTCATTTTTTCTAATTTTTCCGATTTAACCGTCCCCCCCAGATGATCGAATCGGGAAACGACAATTTATAATTTAATCTTGTCTGGTTCCTGATACGCCTGCCAGATTCCATAGTCCTAGCTTACCTGGAAGTGCCTAAACTAGCAAAACCAGGACAGACAGACCAACCAACCGACAGAGACAATGGAGAAGAAACAGTTAATTGAAAATCCAGGAGATTAGAAATTTCTATTGTATGAGGAAATAACTGAAACAAAAAAATACACAGAAATCGTATCGTTTTTTTTCAGATTCAACAACAATGGGAGTCAAAATGGACATTTTTAGGTCATTTAGTCGACTTCTTAAGCAGTTGAGAGAGGGTAGTTCATTGCTCAGGAGCGAGAATACCTGTATTTTTTTTTTTTTTTTTTTTTTTTTTCACTAAGTAATTCCGTCTTTCGTTATAACACGTAAAAAACACAGTACTAATTTTTTCAAATCAATCCGTAAACAAATAGCGAAACCGAAAACAGAACATTAACTAGAAGAGACACACAGTTAATCTTGTATCTATAAAAATTGTCCAGTTAGGATTTTCAAACCAAAAGAAACAGGGTTGTCTCAAAACAATATAATTAATTTTTTATATAATCATAATTTAATTTACTTATGTTATACCTAATATATAATTACGTATTTATTTACAGGTATCTATAATTTAGGTATGTTATTTATATTTAATTTAATTTAGGTTATTATAATTTAGTTAGGTAATATAATTTAATTTAATTAGGTAATAATATAATTTAATTTTTACCAAATTTATATTTGTTAATTAGCCTATAATGAAATTAATAGCTTTTAAAGCATACAAGCTTTTCAACAGCTTTGTTAAGGCTTTCAGTGTCACCGGTAAACCGTGCATGAACCTGAAGCAAAAGTTCGATAAAACACTAAAAAGTAAGAAAATCTTTCTTTTTTTGCATAAACACAATTGAGTAAGCACAACCCAATCGACATTGATTATCAGATTAAAACAATACATTATTCAGTCCTTGATCATACCTGAACTTCTCGTAGAGAAATCAGCATGTTGAATACCACATCTGCAGACAGAATATTTGGATCATCCAGTCGCTTCCTCATGTTGTGAAGAGTTTTCGCCAATTCTTCCCCAGAGCTTGTTTCACGAGCTTTCCTTAAATCGGCTAAAAACTTTTCCTTCATATGGGCCCTTGAAAATGAAAGGTTAAAAAAAGGCAAGTAAAAACACAACCCTTTGACTACCACAGCACAGCTTTTCTATTAAGCATAAAAGTTTACAATCTTTTATATATATCTTATAGATAGTCAACTTTATTATCTAACAGACATAAGACAACAAAACTCGTTATCTAAAGTAAAAGTTGATTTTTGCAGAGAATATGCCTTGAATTTGCACGGTTGTAACATCAGTCTGAGACTAAAAGCGCTTAATAAGGGTAGCTTTATAGGCAGAATCAACGTTTTCCTTCTATAATGACCAATTAAGCCCTATTTAATAAATAAAAATCTTTTCCGCATGCTGACCGATTGTCTGCGTTGCGCAAGTACCGATCTCCTGATTCGATGCCTTCGGCCGGGGATGCAATACGTAGTTGGGGACAAATTATCCGACACTTCCCGTGTTTTTCCTACAGATTTCTCCAGGTACCCATTTAGAGCTGGGTCGACTCTAGCTGAGTTTACAAGGTTACGCGATTGACCCCCGTTACAAATCAAATAACCAACGACACCAGGACTCGAGCCCTTGACCTTAAGATTTCAAGTCCAGAGCGCTAACCACTCGGCTAGGACTGCTCCTATTTAATAAACCACTAATAAAACTTTGATTTCACCTGTCTACTTAAGCAATGGTTGCTCCAAGCTTTATCCTATTACCATTACACATCGTATTGGTTAATACAATTTCTTTTTGTGCTCCAGGCTTTATCCTTTTACGATAGGACATCACATTGGTTAATACAATTTTCTTTCGAGATACTCGAGTCACTAAAAAATTTTCCAGCTTTAACTCTGCTGCATTCAGAGGTTTTACACCCCCTCCACTACTTAATTTTTTAATTGTTATGATCGGATGAATAATTCATAGGAACAATCCAGTTTCAGCTCTCTTTGACTTGACTGTACAGTCTAGAAGCAAAAAAAAGGTAAGGTAAAGGATACGGCATTAGACTTTACAGTCCCTACCGGCGGTACTGATCTCCGTTTCTTGGCCCTTCAGCCAGGAAGTGCAATGGGGGGTTGGGGCCAGCCATCCTGTGCTTTCGCACACCCTTCCTGTTTACCTTCCCCAGATTTCTCCAGGTACCCATTTAGAGCTGGGTCGACTCTGGCTAAGCTTACAGAGTCAGGCCACTGACCCCCGTCCCAAACTGAAGAATTGGGTACACCGGGATTCGAACCCGCGTCCTCTCAGACAAGGGATCCCCGAATCCAGCGCTCCAACCCACTCGGCCAGGACGGCGCAAAAGATACGGGAAAAAAGCGCAACCACTGATTCTACTGCTGTTTAAGAATTTGGGTTCCACCTCAGCCTGTTTTGCAATCCCAGTGGAGATCCAAACAGGAGTATACATTAGCACTGTATTACTATAAAAATTACAAACACTGCACATCACAAAAACTGATTAGGATGTGACCATATTAGGACAAGGTCATTGATAAATTTTAAGAGGGATTGAATGGGGGAAATTCTTGGCGTTTTTGATTGCGATTTGTATTGTTGAAGATCACAGTATCTTCAATTCAATTGCTATGAACTGCTAACGGAATGCTAGAACACTTATTGATTCCATTTTTTAAATTATTTTTCAAAGCCCTTCGGACTGAGTTACCGGTGTAGGGGGACGGGGACATCCCTCATTCCCAGTTTTCGGTATGCCAGTAGGATACAATTATCTTGTCACCTTAGCTAGTATATCCATACTGAAAAATTGAAAATGTGACTAAATTTGTCGATGCTATTACCAGACCCCCCCCCCCCATCGATCATAAATAAACACCTCCTCCTCCCCTAAGCGTCATACTTCTGTGGATATATATATTATTCAATGTGGCAGCTGAACCAATATGGCCAATAAACACCTCCTCCTCCCCTACGCGTCATACTTCTGTGGATATATATATTATTCAATGTGGCAGCTGAAACAATATGGCCAATAAACACATCCTCCTCCCCTACACGTCATACTTCTGTGGATATATATATTATTCAATGTGGCAGCTGAACTTCAAAAATATTATTTGATAACTGGTGGTTGCCCTTTTCCATACATGGCTAATGGTGAAGTTTATTTGTAGCACTTTCCAATCCCAAACTTTCCAATATTCCTTCTGAGGACATCAATTTCTGTGGATGTAAGACCAATAAGAAATTTTTCTAAATATTACTTTGACACTCTGTAACGACAAAAGGCTAAAAACTAGAGAATAACGTTAGTATATTTGAATTTTTCGATTTTAGTCATGTTTCTTTGTAAATTGAAAAATATGCCAAAACAGAAAATGGGAAATCTCGCAAAACATGACTGAAAATTTGGAACACTAACAAAAGGGGTGGGTGCAACTATCTTACTCCCAGAAATTTAAAAAAAAAATAAGTTTTCTGTATTTTCACTTAAAAATCCGAAAAACAAAAAGAAGCACCCCCCCCCCCTCTTGATTTAAAACAAAAAAAATTCAGTGTCTTCATTAAAACAAATTGAAAAATTTCTTTAAATTTTTTTACAGTATTTTTTTTTACAGTATTTGGCTTAGAATACAAATTCGGCGATGTTTTTCTTCTAACCTGTAATTTTGTTTTATCCCCCCACCCTTTCTGTTTCTTTTTTTGCCACTAATCGCATTAAGCTCATTTTAGTTCTTGTGCTGGGATTTTTATTTTCTTTTTGCGTTAAATCTTATTGACTATCTTTATCCTTGATTGGTGTTTCTTCTACTTTTGTCCTGCTGTATTATTTGTTTCTTTGTTTTGCTTTTTATTTTTAGACATATGAAGCGAATTCAGCTGTATTAGAGCTTGCGATATCCTTTTGAAAATAAATATTATCTCGTCTTATATCAACCAAATCGAATACTGGCCAAAAGTCCCTAAGATATTAAGGTATATATCCCTCGTGAAAACAAAAATGATAACACAAAATATAATCGTATCATTGGTTTCATTAGTTTGAAACCTAGTCTTCACCAAGCTAAACAGTGGCACAAGAAAGTAGATTTTCAATGAATAGATGGCAATATCTCTCATCGGTGCTTGTCATTTATTGGAAACACACTCAAGAAGTGAAGTTAGGTTAATCCTAATTTAATATAACAAAATATGATGATAAAATAATAAATTATAGAAACCTAACATAACCATACCTACCCCCTCCCCCACCATGCGCAAAACATAGCCCGAATTTTACAACTCCAATGTATGGTCTGTCACCTATTTTCGTAGCTATGAAACCGATTTTCTCAGATTCAACCTAAGTGTAATTCTTGAATATGTTTCGAATAACCGACAAAGTACCCCATTATCAAATTCTATGGAATGGTCAGAATAAATTTACCTACTATTTTAACAATAAAAGTGCCATGAATATAAACCGAACGTTTTTACGAGAAGATAATCGATGTTGTATCTTTGTTAGTTAAACAATCTTATGCTGAGATTTTTTCAAAACAATAGGAATCTTCAACTTACTTGGATTGTATGTCAAAGTCTTTAAGCATTCTTTCAATTTTGATAAGCAGACTTGATTTCACATCAGATTGTAGTCCATGTTCAATATCAAGAAAAACAACAAAGTCATTTTCATCAGGTTGATAAGGAACAAACATAGAGTTACCACAAGTTTTCTGTAAATAAAAGATTTAATGAAGTATTCAATTTAGCAGATGATACATAGTTTATTGCAAAAGCCAAAGGTCAGAGCATCGTAAAAAGAAGAACAAAAACAAAAAACGAGGAAAAAAAATATGAATTTCCTATCCCTCATCAAATAAAAATATAACTGTCATAGGTACGCACCGGTAACAGTTTTAGGGGAGATATACCAAAGGGAGGGCACATCAAGTTTTTGCCAGAGGGTGGGCTACACTACTAGATAACTTCTGTGACCATACTTGCTGAGCATGCTAACTGAAGAAAAAGTAGAATATATAACTGTCATAAATACGCACTTGCAACAGCTTTAGAGGCGATATACCGAAAGGGGAGGTAAATCAAGCTTTTTCCAGAAGGTGGGCTACCCCACTATGTAACTTCTGTGACCATACTTGCTAAGGATGCTAATCAAAGAAAGTGTAGAACCGTGAAGAAACGAGAAAATTCACAGTCAGTGAAAATATGCAAATATATTGGCCGAGAACTTCACTCAGCCGTCGTTAGAGCAACATAATAAAATGGAGGTTAAGGGTCAAGAAACGAAACAAAAAGATAAACCTCCAAAATAAAAATCAAGGTGAGGAGTCACCTTCTCAATTCAATAGTAAAATTGCGGCTGTATATAGACATCGATATACAATGGAGAATAAAAGTTTTTTTTAAGAATTTATTTCTTATAATGGCTATTTATGAGCTGATTTCTTTCCAGGGTTTCAATTATAAAAGTTTTCATTAGATTGCTAAATTTTGATACACAGAGTTAAAATCACGAGATAAGTATAAAAAATTGGAACCAATGAGAACATTATAATTTGCGCTAAGATAGGCTTCCCCAGTATCTCTGCCAAGGGCAAATTTTTGGTGAGTGTGTTTCTGAATTTCAATTGCTTGCCTGAAAACTTGCATGAGCCCTTTAACAGGATCAGGTATAAACTTGTTATTCCACAGGACTCAGTGCTCCGGTCTGTCATAAATATGGTAGGCCAAGGCAGAGCTAAATTTATTGGAGTATTGGTGTAATCTCATGACTTTACTGAGATAGGATTTGTTTCCAAAACTAAATTCATTTTCGTGCGAGCTTCCTATATAGAAACAACCACAAAACAGGATTTTGTAAACATTACTAATGAGGTTGGTTTACTTCTCGGTACAGTTGAAGTCACTCTATTTCATTGGAATCAATGAACTTGGGGTCATGATTTTCAGAAATTATGTAAACCGAATGGCGTATGGCAAATGAGGCGAAAGTGGTGCTAGACGCGGAAAAACAGTGCCAAGCCTTGTGCCAGAGACTATGTCACACGTGTCAAAATGCGCCATGCATGTCGGAACTGTGCAGCACATGTGACACTCCAATATTCATACCAGGTGGCAAAAAGCAGACAACCCTTTGTTCAAGGTCATGTTTTTGTCATGATTTGTATTCATGTTTTTCATGTTTTTTTTATAATAGTTCAATATTTTTTACTCAATTTAGAACGGTATGATAAGAAGGTGAATGTTTGTCATTATTTTTCACAGAGATACTGTCAGTCCGATCAAAATTTTCTTGCATATACAAAAGAAGGAGTAACAAAGACACAACAGAAGCTGATGCACAAATTCATGATTTTACAAAAGGCACTTTCTTTATTTTAAATATTTTTATGCACCTCTTAGTATGAATCTTACTTTATGCCCGATATACAAGAATTTTGTCACTAAATTATTTTCTGATTTTTCTTCAGGAGCAGTGGGCTCCTTTAGATCATTCGTAGGGGATTCCCCCTTTTGCCTCTTATTCCCCTATTACCTGATAGGAGAGTGGCAACTATAAAATTCAAAAGTGAAGGTTGGGTGTTTTGTCACCAGAAAAAGAAATAAGCTCATAAGGATCTTTGGCATTAAAATGAATGTCAAAAGTTAAATTCCAGTTTTCTTGTTATCCTTTAATTTTACTAATTTATGTATTACAAAAAAAATTCCAGCCTAAATATTACTAACCTTTAGCGAATAGGTGACTTCTCGGTTTCGATTGTGGCAAACAAGAATGTTTTGATGCATCTTAAAGCTTTCACGTATACCAAGATGATAGGAAAGGGCCCTTTGTTGGACTTGAACAGACAAATCTACGATTGCTACATCTGCATTATAAAAGGCTTCTAAAACGGATACTTCGCCATAATCAAGTTTCTCAAACTGAAAAAAAGAGACGAACTAAATAGAAATGTCACTCAGCAAACACTGCGATTAACCCTTATAAAATCTTCGGTATTTATTACACAAAGTCCAAAGCGGCTTATTATAAAAGAAAAACACATTTTGAAAATTTCTAGAAAATTTACGTAAAAAATAATTTTTAAATTCCGAAAAAGAATGGCTAGACGGTTATCCAGCTAGCCACTGGAGAAAAGAGTGAAAATTTGGCTAACATATCCTCACCTTTTCTAAAACCACACTGTTCTTCAGTTAAACTTTGTCTACAGCATCTTCAGTCTAAAAGCTTCATCATATTACTAAGTAATTTGTAACCTACAGAGACAAGAATAATGCCTCGATAATTACAACACTCACTCTTATCACCTTTCTTATACAGTGGTTTAATTAAGTTTCCTAAAATCGTTAGGTACTTCCCCTTTTTCACAAATGATAATCATAATCTTCAGTAATTTATTTTTAACCTCAGAGCCACCATATTTAAGAAACCCATTTACCACACTATCAGCACCTCAAAGCTATGATTTTTTAATCCTTTTAGTACTGTCACTAATTCTTCATCACAAAACCAATTTTCCTTCACATCCAAGGTATCACAAACTGTTTCAATTTCCTCTATATCTTGTCCTGCGACTGCATTTCGGTTTAGCTCATTCTCAAAATGTTCCGCCCATCTCGCTTTACCTCTTCCCTTATCATTAATTGTGGTCCTGTTCCTATCTTTAACTGGGACAAGTCCGGATGGACTATTCTCACTCAATTTAGTAACATGCCAGTACAATATCTTACAATTATGCTGTCTAGCTGCATCTTCTAGATGCTTGGCAATTTTATTCATGAATCTAAATTTTTCTTCTGTAGATAAATGGAAGTTGAAAGCAAAATCAAACTTACGTTTTTAACAAGAATCAGAGAGAAAATGAAACTGAGCTTGGCTATGGCTGCTACTAAGGAGTTGGGTTTTGCTACTAGACTTGAGTTGGACAGGGTTTAACAAAGCTCTCCAGTACTCAAACAACAGCAGGGACAAGCCCAAGGAAATATATAACACTACCATGCCTTTCAACCCACCATGTGTTGCAAAATTGAAGGAGCTTTGCTTTTTTGGATGCAGCAGAACAAATGGTAGAACAAATAATCTACTTTACCAGACCTACGACAGTAAAGTCGTTTGCAGTATCAAAGCAAAAAAACCTTACTTCTATTCGATGATCGTCATAGAAACGAATGACAAGAATAAGCTGTTCTTTTGAAGTTACATCACTCCTCTTATCGACCAATATCAAGGAGCACGTGGCATTTCTTGCTCTATTTAAATTCGTGTCATGAATGACGTTACCTACACTATCGATGATATTGCTCAGCAATAGACGAGATACATATTTCGTGTCTTTAGCTGATTATTCAAAACGTCACTGCAATTTTTACCTTCATAACCTATATAATTCAAAACTACATAACCTACATTTGACCTACATAATTGTCAGCCATGTTTCATATTTTATTTGATTCTTGCAACTCCAACAGTCTGCTCTTGCGTGCTTTGACTCATCAACAATCCTCTCTCTTATTCAACAGGAATTTTAAGGCATATAGTGTTGATAAAAATCAAGCAGCAATTGTGCATGCTGTTTGTTTTCAGTTTGAATCTTGAGATAAAAGAGTTAATAGTAAAAAAAAAGCAAACACAATTCTATTTCTTTTATCTATGTTCATTCCTTAACATATTTCCAAAGAAATTAAATACCCCTCCCCTTTCTAGATATTTTCAATTTGTAGAAAAAGTACAAGTTAGACAAGCAAAATATCCATTTCTTCAAACAAATACATTAAAAGAAACTCTACATCAAAGAAACAACTACCCTGTACAGCATTTATTCTTCAGTAGAGTTAAGGACTCATAGTAGCTGCTTTTTAACTACAGAAGTTTTAGGAATTTCTGAACTTCTCTAAGGTATTAAAGAAAGTTATTATATTACTAAGGTTAAGATTTACAAGTAAAGCATTTAATGAAGAATTTGAAGTGAAATAAAGTAGTTAAACTATTGTTGAGGTTTCCATCAGTGGTATTTCTAGGCCTGGAGAGGGAGGGGGAAGCTGCCCCCTCCCCAGTTTTTCTAGTATGACATTAAATGTCTTTTATTTCATATTTTCATGCTCCTATTAAGGTACTTCATGGACTAAGACATTATTTATGTTCACCTTGCCCTGTCCCCCAGTCTATGAGGCCTAAAACCATTGCTGGTTTTATGTTGGTGAACAATGTTGACAATAATTGTAGATCTACACAAAATAGGAAACTGATTAGGATTATTGGCATCAATGCAATGCTGTTATGGAGCCAATCTCTTTTATTCTTAATGTTCAATTTGTCTTGAGCGTTTAGAAATGTGAAAAAAAGAAAATAATGTATAAAGCTGCAATATAAGATGGTTAGTGGTTAATAATCGCTTTGAACCAAATGTTTTTGACAGGAATGAGATTAGACAAGTAGCTTCTACCCTTGCCTTGAAAACTGACACAGTAGGAGTTAAATCACCATCTTCATCAACTAAACACACTATTTTTGATAAAATAAAAGAATAAAGAGATCATTGACAGTTTTCTTACACCATTAATATACCTGTCAATATAGGAAAAATAAGATAAATAGGCATTAAAGAAAAATACGAAAAGACAGAAAACTTATCCAGCAATTAAAATACTTTTATCATTCTCTTAAAGGCACCAAACAAGCGACACTTTCCAGTCAATTCAGGCAAAGCATTCCAGGCAAACTGGGAAGCAGTCAGGAGTTGGAGCCTGATCTAACTGAAGGACTGAATTAAATTCAAATGTTGTATCAAATATGAAGATAGCATGTAGAATGGTCATAAAGAGATGGTCTAGCTCTAACGATCTCTTCCTAACTGAAGAAAAATTAAAGATGAACATGAAACAAAAGGAGGTAAGTTCAAATCAAACAACAGTTTTTAGTGCTTTGTCATATACACTAGAGAGACACATCGGAAGGGAAGAAAATTTTTGCATTCATAAAGTAGGGCAGTCAAGGACCCGGATCTGAAACAAACAATGAAACAAAATTCTTGGAATTGACATAGAAAAATGTATTTCAGCTTTTTAAGAATTCAGAGATTCCTCAATATTTCTATTTTCATTTGACTAATATTATTTCCAAGGAAGAGCCTTAGCAAGAAGGATACCTAGGAACAAATGCCAGGTCAACTGAGAGAACCCCTTGAAAGATGAATTTCGAAAAGTTGGGAGAGAGCCTGACAAACAGAGAATTAAGAAGCTTGACTTAGCAGTGTTCAGGGCTAGGGAATTAGCGTCAAACGCTCTCAGACTGCGTAAAAAATTACGCTCTCAAACAAGAGTCAATTTGATATAGATCTAAGGCTCCATTTTGACAGCAGTAACAAGGGTACTGATTTCAACCAAGGCACCTGGCGCTTTATTACCAGCTGATAGAGATTTACATTTGCAGGCATAAAAACATTTAAGGTGATATAGATGACAATAAACCGTTTGTTTTGGGCTTGTAACTATAAAAATAAAATAAATAGCTTAAATTAACAATGGAACTAGCCATAGATTTTAGCTCTGTTGGAACCCAAACTTAAGGTGAGACAGTGAGTAGAAAGAAGATATGGAAATAACCCATCCAGACAAATAGGAATCAATACAAGAACTAACATTCTCTCTTATACTGTAACTAGATAATTTAAAGAGTAGGATTTTGTGGGTTAAGGACCACCATGCAAAAAGTGGGGTAGCAAAGTAGCAATGCTACTTGCCAGTTTTCAGATTTTGTTGGCAGATTTTGTTTGAAAATACCGTTTTACATATAAAAATACTTTTTGCTTGAAGAAAAGCTGTCAAAACACAAGTTGTGCTGCTAAACTGTTGGCAACTTTTGAAATTCTATCGAATTCTTCTACTGGCAGCTTAGGAGCTTTTTATGCCTGGTTAAGGAGTCAAAAGCTTTTAAGACATCTAAATATTTAGTAACAGGACTTAAGGGTGAAATACACAAAAATCAAAAGAGTAGCGTAAGCATGCTTAGTTGAATACTTTGCTTTGAAGTCTAACTGAAAATCATGAACAAAATTCCTTTACTTCAAAAAGGAAAGTAGACAGACAAGCACACACAATTAAGATTATTCAATAAATGCAGTAAAAAATATGATAATAGCTGATAATTAGCCAGATCACTCTCAGATTTGCGTTTATATAAAACTGTCAGTTGAGCTCCCTCAAGTGAACAAGGAAAAGTCCCATTTACAAAAAAAAACAAAACAGATTTACAAGTTTTGTCACAGGACAAATGAATTGAAGGGCGAATGAACCTTCCTACCTTGATGGGTATACATTCAGGACCAGACAATGATGAATCATTTAATCCATTAATAATCCTACTTATCTCAACCTTAAAAACTGGATCCAGGACCATCAACTTCAAGCTGGAGAAAAATATGATATAAAAACAGGTTTAGGAAGAGGTAGCCTTCCTGAAGAGACATTTGTTTTCTCAACTTTAGCAAAATAAGAGGTAAATGCTTCTTGAAAATTAAGTTCACCCTGAACAACCAGGCCATCAACCATTAAACAGTGCGATGAAAAAAAGGCTCAACAGTGCGATGAAAGTGAAGGTTCAAGGAGAAAATTAATCTTTAGACAAGTTTTCCAAATGATTTTTTCTGCAATTCAGAAATTCCTGAAAACAATAAAGGATTTACCCTTCTGAACCAAATATTCATAAAATTCCTATGCTTTTTAAAATGTTGAAGGCAAGCAGTAGCTGTGCTTGATCCTGCACTTGAGTGCAGTAGCTGTGCTTGATGCTGCACTTGAGTGCAGTAGCTGCACTTTGTTGACGTATAGGATTTTCAACCAAACTTTTCTTTTTCACACCCAATTTCTGAAGAGGCCGGGGACCATCCACTGATTCAAGGGCATACATCTTTTAGAACTGGAACCAAAAATGAGTATGGCACACACATCAACAATATAAGTTTAGACAGGTTCATAAGAGCAGTCCAACTGTGAGCAAAAATCCTTACCTGTTTCAAATATGTCCCACAGAGTATCAATCAAACAGGATCTAAGAGGGGTTTGTTAATTTTGACCATATTTAAATGCAGCCAAGACCAAAACAGGCAAAATAGTCCAAAAGGTAATTAACTATCCCAAAACTCTGCATCAAATTAAAATGGGAGAAAATATTGTTTGTCAAGAAAACTATAGTCACAGAAATATGTGTTGACATGCAATCTCTTGGAAGATTCCGCCTGTGAGCTGAGCTGCTAGAAAATGCACTATTATAGGAAATGCAAGATCAAACGAGTTAAGCATAAGTCTTTAAATTATTATAAGCTATTGCAGATGAGTTTATATTGTCTCCAAAAGCCTATCAAAGATCTAAAGAGACAATGACAAGGATCCACTTGAAGATCAGTACATATTACCAATCATAAGGTCCTTACCTTGAGATCTAATGTAAATAACAGGGATTCAGAGATCCCATCATGATTCCTTGACAGACCACCCCTGGCAGTATCTGGAAGGCCATTACACATATACAACGCAAGACCACCTTTTGCTTTCCTCTACCAATTGAGACAGTCCATCCTATATCTTTTTGTATCTAGCAGAATTTCATAATCATTATTCAGAAAGATTTCATATAGTCAAATAGCAGCAGGCAGTCAATCACCAACTATTAGTGTCAACTGTTCAATTGATGACCAAAAACCCAGAACATTAAGTTATAGGACCATGAAATTGCCATTATGTCTAATAAGCCCCTTTAATTCATTGACATATTGAAGAATTGCCAAGAAAGAAGATTTAAAGTATTTCTTGAATCTTGACCAACCAAAATTACTTAGAATAATAAAAATGTCTAGTGAGTTATTTTGAAGCTCAAGAAGACACTCATCAATGGAACAAAGCCTCTGGAATCAGTTGTAAAACTGCATAGCACTTGCAATCATGATGAATTAAATTTGACAACACCTACACCAGCAAAAAATCTTTGAAATAAATCAAGACAGACAGCATATACACTGAAGCTTAAGAGAATTATTATGAAAAATACACTGAGACTTAGATAAGAGACATAAACAGTCAAGTTTGGTATCTTTTTGACTTTAGCATCTCCGAGCAAACAACACTTGAAACTGCAAGATACATTATCATTCCTGCAATTTGCATATTTTGGTGATACCAAACATTGATGGTGACACATGGATGTGTGACCCCCGTGACAACCTGATCAGTGACTAGATCTATTGAAATTTGATTATGTGAAGATGCAAATTTCATAGTCTACATTTACTCCAAAATGCAGGAGAGGTAGAATCACAAAAAGTGAGTTGAATGGCACATGATTGTCCAATATACTGAGCTTCTACAACCCATCACAGATGGTTGCTACCACAACAATGTTCTCTACACCACCTCTTCCCTAATGGTGCCAGATTCAGGCCCAGGCTAATTACAAAAAAAAAAAACTACAAGAAAAATCCATCAAAAATGAATTTTATACTTTATAATATGCAGCAAGTTTCTACTAATCAGATTTTATCATTTCCTTACATTTTTTATCCAAATTTTTAATTTGTTAAAAAAAAAGAATATGTATCTATCTAGCTGGCCTCAATTCTTTTTTGCAATGAAATGGTGCTATTGATAGGTTAAGAATAAAAATACCTGTTAACAAAGAAATGTGGCAAATCAAGTAAGGAAAACAATGGAGAAATATATATCCTAGGCATGCAGACATTTATTTCTGAGAAATTATGTGTTATTGGCAAAAAAGTACCAATTGCAAAAAGAAAAGCTGGCTGTTGAACATTTAACAGGAACTTGCAAACAACAACAACTGAATAAGCAGGTAATATAGCAATAACAACTGAAAAATCAACTGTGCTACCACTGTCATACTTTAATCAGTTTTAATTGATAAAGTGGCATTAATAAAAGGTCCACAAATCATTTTGGATTGTTTTCAGAAATAATATTTATTTTTTAGAGTTCATGACTTAAAAATGAAGAAAAAAGAAAAATTAAAAGTTTTACTAATTCATGGGTGTAATATTTTGAGTTTAGCATTAAAACCACAACCAGAAAAACTCTGCCATCAAGCTTTTTACTTTTAAAGTCAAATCAATTCCTACACTATGGGAAGTAATGGTCTGGCAGCTTCTGCTACTTATAGATAATATAAATACACTATAGAAAACTAAGCCTGTTTTCCAGCTTGTCAGTAAAACCCTTACATCTAGTACCAGTAGGGAGAAAGGGTACATTGTTAAAGAAGCAGCCTTCACTTTTCTAAAAGTACTAATTTAGAATTGGAATTTCACTAAGACTTATTTCTAGTTATCCTTGAAAGCAGGTGAGCTAGATAAATAAAACTTTCAGGAATGAATCCAGTGCCTAAAACATGCCTCAGAAGGTGCTATCAAGCTACTGTCTTTGTGCTTCCCCTATTTCTAGGACATAGAAGATTGTATAGACAAAAGGTCTATACCTATCTAAATATTAAAAAATCTTTTATTTTAATTTTTGGTTTTTAGTCTCTTTTTCAGTGGCTCTAGTTTTGAACTGCATTTCCTGTTATGTCAGCAGGATTTTCAGCCATATAAAGACTTTTCCTTAAATTTAAGAAATAGATTTGCTAAATATAAAGACTGAGAGCACTTCAGAACAAGACATGCTGAAACAGAAGAGGGTGTTTTTAGATTGTAATTGAAAACTATTTTCTATGATTAAGTTACATGTGTAATAAGGAACCCCCTCCCTTCTGATGGTCCTGCATATACTGACTCTCTGTATATCCTATATCTTGACTAGATCCCCTGACCATACATAAATATGAGAGAAATGATGACATACAAGATAGTATGTGACAGGAGTGTGATCCCCAGCCTGTTCCTGATAGTCAGTTCACCAAGTACTATAGGTCTTCCCTTGAAGCTTTATCAAAACCATACTAACACTAGGCTGCAAAACAAATTCTATTCTAACCCTGTAGTCAGTCTACAGAACTAGCTTGGTCAGAATGCTATAATGTTGCCCATTGTTGAAGTCTTCAAGTCTGCAGTTGACAAAGACTGGTGCAAGAAACCTTAGCTCATAATATGAAATGGACCTAATGAGTCGAATTATCATCATCAGTGACCAGCATTCACAGGATTTACCCTTATTGCTGGCAAGTGTGATTTAAGGTGATGAAATAAAAATAGCACCATTAGATTCCTTATTCTATGCTTCGTTTCAACATAATAGTAATCACGCTTAGAAAACACCACCCCATTCTGATTGATCCATATATAGCCATGCTAATATATGTCTTTATTGTTGTTTCTAGTCTTTGATCCCTTGCAGAGCTGGTTATGCTGGATACACTCAAAGTTACCTAGTTTTGTCTGAGTATTGTATTTGATATTGGGTAAAAACATTTCAGTATTTTAAAAAAGTTGAAAACGTAAATAATTAAGGAAGAAACCATTATAATGTGACTAATATAAATTTACTCAAAATTATTGAACATGAATTTCATTGTTTTGTATAGTTTGATAGCCTATATAACTTAAGGATATAGGCTACTTGGGATTATCTGTGGGGGGGGGGAGAGAATTGTCAGAAATATACCTTTGACCATAAAAAGAACATACAGCTACTGATCAAGGTTTTGATTTTACAACACAAAGATTGTAAAAGGTCATCAAAGATTAGTTCCTTTGGGAAGGTAAAGAAATTAGGGTAGTCTTAAACACAAATTTATACTTTTTGATATATTTTCATTGATACATCCCTTCAAGTTTATTTTTGTGCTCTTTCTAAACATAATCATTGATCCTGGGACAGATCCCATTTTGTGCCTTTAATAGAGCCAAAAAGGTAACTTATTATAGCTTTTAGACTATGATGCAAAGTTACAAATTAGCTAAAACTAATTACATATAAAAATTAGCTTTTAAATAACTCCTTACAAAACTCCCTGTGATGTTCAGTGCTACCAAAGTAAAAATACCAACAAAAAAAGAAGGCTGAACAAAAACTAAAACAGATTGGTGATAACTATGAAAAAATGCTATTTTCCTGATCATTAAATGTGATTGATTCTAATAATGTAATTTTTATTTTGCTATGATGCCATCTTGAAATTTTTTTCAAAATAATATTATACTATTAAGATTAGGCTAGTAATAATCATAATTATCATCCCCAAACAAGCAACTAATGACAAATATTTCCTACTAAATATTTTTTCAGAAATATATTTTTGAACTTTTGGTTATTATGGGCTGTTTTAAGACCCTTTAAGGACTCAAAAAAAATTTGTCTGTGAAGTAATTATTACATTTGGAATGAGTATGAAAAAAGACACTTAAATGATATATTCACATTCTTCCTAGCTAGATTGTATAAAGAAGTTTAGATTTACTATTCAAAATATATCTAATGGCATCATTGAGGCTCTAGATGCATTCTTGAGAATTTTATTCAACTTCCTTGACTACTTTTTAGATAAACCTAGGCTAGACAAAATCCAACTTATCTAAAATTATTCCTTCCAGTATTACATAAAAAAAAACTAGTTTTTCTAACTGAAAGTAAGGAGTGACAATAAAACTTAAACAAACAGAAATTACTCCATATATGAAATGGGTTGTCCCCTCTGCAATCCCTTGCTCTTTATGCTAAAGCTTTTAATTGTCTTAAAAAGCAGAATTGTGGTAAAGAGTCAAACTTTAGTGTAAAGAGCGAAGGATTGCAGAGGGGACAACCCATTTCATATATGGAGTAATTTCTGTTTGTTTTAAGTTTTAATGTTGCTCCTTACTTTCAGTTAGAAAAACTAGTTTTTTTATGTAATTTCTGAATGTTTTTGAATTTATGCATGTTTGATTTTGGCTCTCCACACATAAATTATTAAAATGAAATTTACATTTTAATTCCTTTTTTGGCTAAATGGCTTTCTCTTAGTTCTGATCAGACGATTTTGAGAAATACGGGATGGGGAAGGAGGCCTAGTTGCCATGCAATTTTTTGGTTACACAAAAAGGCAACTATAAATTTTAATTTTTAACGAATTTTTTATTAGTAAAAAATATACGTAACTTAAGAATTAACTTACATAACAAACTTTTACATTCTTAAATTTTTATTATGTATATGAGGGGGTTTGTACCCTTGTTAATACCTCGCTCTTTACACTAAATTGTAAGTTTTGTGCCGATTCTTTAAGAATGACCCCTGAATCAGAAAGGCCATAGAATAAATAGTTGAAATTACTAAAAATACTTTAGCATAAAGAGCAAGGTATTTATCTCCTCCTAAATACCTCGCTCTTTATGCTAAAGTATTTTTAGAACCCCTCATATGCGTAATAATCTCTGTTCGTTTTAAGTTTCAATGGTACTACTTACTTTCAATTGAAAGAATTTTTCCATTTTTTTTATAGTAATTTTAGAAAATCCTGCACCCTTTTCATTGAATTTCTGTTCCCCCATGACATATTTCTCCAAGGAAAGATCCTCCCACATAGCCCCCTCCCCTCAACCCCACCCCCAAAACCAAAAAAAAATCCCCTGAAAACGACTGTACATTTCCCAATAACCATTATTATATGTAAGCACTGGTCAAAGTTTGTAACTTGCAGCCCCTCCCCCAGGGACTGTGGGGGAGTAAGTCATTCCCAAAGACATAGTTATTATGGTTTTTGACTATGTTGAACAAAATGGCTATCTCAAAATTTTGATCCATTGACTTTGGGAGAAAAATGAGCATGGGAGGGGGCCTAGATGCCCCCCAATTTTCTTGGTCACTTAAAAAGGGCACTAGAACTTTTCATTTCCGTTAGAATGAGCCCTCTTGCGACATTCTAGGACCACTTGGTAGATACAATGACCCCTGGGGAAAAGAAAAAACAAACAAATAAACATGCACCCATGATTTGTCTTCTGGCAAAAAATACAAAATTCCACATTTTTGTAGATAGGAGCTTGAAGCTTCTACAGAAGGGTTCGCTGATACACTGAATCTGATGGTGTCATTTTCGTTAAGATCCTACAACTTTTAGGGGGTGTTTCCCCCTATTTTCTTAAATAAGGCAAATTTTCTCAGGCTTGTGACTTTTGATGGGTAAGACTAAACTTGATGAAACTTATATATTTAAAATCAGCATTAAAATGCAATTCTTTTGATGTAGCTATTGATATCAAAATTCAATTTTTTTGAGTTTTGGTTACTATTGAGCCGGGTTGATCCTTACTACAGTTTGTTACCACAAACTGTTTGATTAATGTATTTGCTTCAGAAGAGCTGCTAAACTAAATAGATACCAATATAGATTTTAATGAAATAGTTTGGCCAATATTTGCCAAAAGTAGGCCTAGGCCTATAGCATATGGTAGTCTAGATTAGGGGCTATTGAGAAGAAATGATGTGAAAGACACAATTCTTATTTCATAAAATGCAGAATATTTGTAGCTACTGAATACAGCACTGTATAAATTTTGAATGCAGTGCTGCTATACTTCCCTCCCCTCTCCCCCAAGTGAAAAAATTTTCTGGTTCCTGTTTTGATATAATTGATTTGATTTATGGGCACAAAGGTTGAAACAAGAGAGATGCATTAGCAAAATGTATTGGAAAAATACAATTTGGGCTACATAGGCCTATTTGCAAATTAGGGGGGAGTAAAGTAAAGTGCAGCTGAAGTCAATATGTTTTAGCAACAATTTTTCTGCATATTTATGAAGTAAGAACTGTTTTCTTAAAATATTTCTGGTAAAATTCTAGTTAATTGACTTCTTGCTATCTCGGAAAGGGTTTAGGTTAGGAAAATAAAACTTTCAGGGATGAATCTGCAGGCTAAAGTATGTACAGGAAGGTATTTTGAAGTACCCCCCTCTACTCCTTCTCCCTCTAGAGGGCCCTGAAATTTGCCTACATGACAGGTCTATACCTATTGAAATTTTGACAAAACAAGATTTTACCTTAATTTTCAGTTACTAGTTGCTTTTTCTCTGCCTATAGTTCTGAAAATGCAATTCCTGTTATTTGAGTAGAATTTTGAGCCATGTCAATGTTCTTTTTTCAAAATTTAGGAAATGTATTTGCATATCTTTAAAACCTTATAAAATGGAATTGAGCAAAGTTATGAAGCTGAAAACAGTTTTGTTGTACTTCAATTAAGCAGAAGATCTATTTTCCAAGGTTTCACTTTTATAACACATATATTTTTAAAGGTCTTCAAAGGTCAGGGCCCTCTAGAGGGAGAAGGAGTGGAGGTAAGTACCTTAAAATACCTTCCTGGGACATACTTTTGCCTGTAGACCCATCCCTGAAAGTTTCATTTTCCTAACCTAAACACTTTCCGAGATAGCAAGAAGTCAATTAACTAGAATTTTACCATACTTTCTTCTCAATAAGCCCTAATAGGCTACTCAATAGCCACTCAAGTGCCAATGGTTCAAGTAGGCCTAGTATAATGAAGGTGGTAATCCAAATATAATTTGACCCAGAGAAACACGTTCCGTGGTATTTCATCAAACAAATAACAAAATTGAATTTACCTGTACATAAGTACAATTGGCATTGGCACTGATACAAGCCTGATTAATTGCTTCATATGCTTTTTTTCTACTATGAAGGCAATCATCAGCTAGGTGAAGATCAATAACGCAAACAACTTCCATTTTTAGTTTTGACTGACCACCATGATTAGAACTTTCACTATTGTTTCCAAAGCTGTCAGTCATTGTATTAAATAAAACTATCCATTTCCAGAAATTCCTAGTTTTGAATAGTTCGCTTTCTCTAAAGACAGACTTATCGCTAGACCGAAAAATTCGTAACATCAAAATTCTTCAGTCGAAATTTTTGATAGGAAAGTGTCTTTTCAAGGCAAGATGCCTTTATTTCGCTATCAAGAACGGAACTTCGAAAGGATGAGGCGGTCATTGCGTGTGTATTTTGAAAAATATGCTTTTAAGTAATCTTGTTTAAAGTTCCCCCTCCAAATTTTAAGAGGTACCATTTTCGTATCTTAATTAAAAAATTTGAAAAAACCCCTCTCTATTCTAAATTTTAATGAATTGGACCTCTTCTTTGCTTCGGCAGCATATATGACCATACATCAATACAAATTGAGTTGTTTTGGATGCAATTTGACCTTTTTTCTCGTGGAATTAGTGTGGAAAACGGGCTTTTCAGGCTAAACAACCTCTAGCTAGTTAATGTATCTACTATTGGTTGCCTTCCCATAGTAGCATAATATTTGTAGGTATGAATATATAATAAGTTGAAGATAATAGGCATAGGACTGACTGAGCAAGTTTTTTTAAGCGACTAAAACTATTGGGGGGCACCTAGACCCCCTCCCATGCTCATTTTTTCCCAAAGTCAACGGGTCAAAATTCTGAGATAGCCATTTTGTTCAGTATAGTCGAAAAACCTAATAACCATGTCTTTGGGGACGACTTATTCCCTCACAGTCCCCGGCGGAAAGGCTACAAGTTACAAACTTTGACCAGCGTTTACAGATAGTAATGGTTATTGGGAAGTGAACTGACGTTTTCAGTGAATTTTTTATTGAGTAGGGAGGGGGTAGAGGGGAAGGAGTTACATGGGAGGATCTTTCCATGGAGGAATTTGTAATGGGAGAAGAGAATTTTCATGAAGGGGAGCAGGAATTTCTAATATTATTTAAAACAAAAAACAATGAAAATATAAATACGAAAAAGCTTTTTTTCAACCGAAAGTAAGGAGCAGCATTAAAACAAAACGAACAGAAATTATTACGCATATGAGAGGTTCATCTCCTCCTAAATACCTGTCCTTTACGCTAAAGTGTTTTTAGTAATTTCAACTATTTCTTCTACGGCCTTTGTGATTCAGGGTTCATTCGTAAAGAATTGGGACAAAATTTAAGCTTTAGTGTGAAGAGCAAGGTACTAAAGAGGGGGCCCAATACATGTGTCCAATATATGTGTGCTGGTTCGTCAATGGCGTCACCAGTTAAAGCAGTGGCTATCCTGACAGTTTTCTGTGCCATCAATATGCAAATTAAATACAGGAAAGATACTTTATTTGACCTTTCTTCACCCCTGTATGCGGTGGCGCCATCTACTTTTTCGAACTTGGTGACTTTTAATCTTCTGACGAAGCCGAAGCCTCTCTCTCTCTCTCTCTCTCTTTCTCTCTCTCTCTCTCTCTCTCTCTCTCTCTCTCTCTCTCTCTCTCTCTCTCTCTCTCTCTCTCTCATATACGTAATAAAAATACCTGAATATAGAAGTTCATTACGAAAATTAATTCGGAAGTAACGTATATTTTTATTAATAAAAGCAATCGTAAAAAATTAAAAGTTCGAGTTGCCTTTTTAAGTAACCAAAATATTGAAGGGCAACGAAGCCTCCTCCCCCATTCCTCTTCAAAATCGTCCGATCAAAACTAAGAAAAAGCAGTTTAGCCGAAAAAATATGCAAATTTCGTTCTAAGTGTTCATGTACTTTCATATATGGAGTAATTTCTGTTTGTTTTAAGTTTTAATGTCGCTTCTTACTTTCAATTGAAAAAACTTGTTTTTTTTTATTTAGATCTCAAAGAGAAATGTATGCTAAGCTACGAGTTCGTCTTAAGATTCCTCTTAAGCAAAATGAAATGGCAAGGCCACTGGATGGAACCATTCCAGTTAAGAAAGGAATAAGGCAAGGTGCAATCGCCTCCCATTGTTATTTCAATAATTATGTCCTCGAAGCTCAGGGCCAGTGTGAGATATCTTGCATTCTCTCTGGCCTCAATATTTCCTTAGTCACTTATGCTGATTACATTTTTAACACTGGCCAAACTTCGGACAAAATTTCTGAAGCTTTCCAAAAAGAGCAGGCAGAATATTTAAATCTGGTCTTGAATTTACGGCTGCAAATTCTGATGTTTTTAACTGAAAAGGCCCAGTTCCAAAAGAAATTGTTGTCGGAATTATAAAATCTGCCCGTCTGACCAAATCGTTTATCTTGGTATTTCCATTGGAAATACCATTTCTCATGCTCGCCATCTCCTAACAGAAATCATCAAACGCCGAATAGCAGCTACTAATGCTTCCATAGTCTCTGCTAAGTTTCGTTTCAATCACCACTATCTCGCAATGCTGTACAACACTATTGCTACCCTCCACATCCTCCACAATGCACCCTTCTGGGAGAATCTTGCTAATGTTGATAAAATGAAAATCCACCCCACTTTTTTGCGTTTCGCAAAATACCTACTGAGATAAAGACTTTGGACACGCAATTCAAAACTCATCAACCGTGTTCGCATAGCAGATCCTATTATAGCTGTTGTTAAACCTAAGGAGAAACACAACCACAAGACTTCAAGACATGCTTGGAGCCAACTTCTTAATCTATCGTGACCGTGTCATAGTTGTTTTTTTTCTCTTTGCAGTGCTCCGCCATTTGTACATAGACGGGTTCCCTTCACTCAACTGGGCCATAAATGTGTCAGGTGACTCTCCGTTTAAAGCTCTCTCCTGCATTTCAGCAACAAGGGACAGAAAATAAAAGTTTGGTTCATGGCAAATGGGGATATTTGAGAACCACGGGGATTATTTTACGCTGATTTGAAATATCTAAGTTTCATCCAGTTTATTTTTACCCATCAAAAGTTACGAGCCAGGGAAAATTTGCCTTATTTTCGAAAAAAGCGGGGAAACATCCTCTGAAAGTCATAGAATATTAATGAAAATCACACCATCAGATTCAGGTTGAAAAACTTATCAACAGTCTTAACATAGCAGATCCTACTATAGCTGTTGCTAAGCCCACGGAGAAACACAACCACGAGATTTCAAGACGTTCTTGGAGCCAACTCCTTAATCTATATTTACCTTGTCATATTTGTTTTTCTCCTTGCAGTGCTCCTTTATTTGTACAAAGACAAGTTTTCAATAATTAATAATCATGCTATATTTGAAAAGAGCACAAAAAAACATTAAGTTCTTAAGCTTGCCTCTACATTAGGAAGACAGCATTAGCTCTATTCACTGAACTGGGCCATTAATGTGTCACATGACTCTTCGTTTGAAGCTCTTTCCTGCATTTCAGCAATCAAAGACAGAAAATAAAAGGCTGGGTCATAGCACATGGGGATATTTGAGAACCACGGGCAAGGCTGTGGGTTAGCAGACCAGGACTCCTTTTTATTCTAAGGCTTTATGTCCCACCCATGGACTTTTTCCTTCAAATCTATCTGAATGAAGTTTTGAGATTCTTAGAACAAATAGCTAGTTTCAATCAAAAAATAAATTATACAAATTTGTTCATCTTTGTACCAACATTCTTTGTATGGAAAGAGCTCTTGTAAGAACTTTAGAATAAGCTCATTCGACTGAAAATTGGAAGCTTTACTTCCTACTTTAGAGTCAAAATGGAATGGAGGGCTTTTATTTCTTTCAATGATTGTTGAAACATGTAAGAGAGAGCTTTAAAATGAAGGGTCACTCTACATATCGAACAGTTTGTGGTAACGAACTGTTGTAAGGAGCGATCCGGCTCATCAAAGGAATTAGATTTTTACGCTGATTTGAAATATATAAGTTTCATCAAGTTTAGTTTTACCCATCAAAAGTTACTAGCCTGAGAAAATTTGCCTAATTTTCAAAAAAAGGGGAAACATCCTCTAAAAGTCAAAGAATCCTAATGAAATGGAGGAAAAAACATTAATATCAAGGGATTTGCGTGAAAATCACACCATCAGATTCAGCGTGTCAGAGAACCCTTTTGTAGAGGCTTCAAGCTCCTATCCACTAAAATGTGGAATTTTGCATTTTTTGCCAGAAGAAAGATTACGGATGCGTGTTTATTTGTTTTTCTTTCTGTTTTTTTTTCAGGGGATGATCGTATCGACCCATTGGTCCTAGAATTTCACAAAAGGGATCATTTTAATGAAAATTATTCTAGTGCCCTTTTTAAGTAACCAAAAAATCAGGGGCAACTAAGCCCCCTCCCAAGCTCATTTATTTCCCAAAGTTGCCGAATCAAAATTCTGAGATAGCCATTTTGCTGCTCCTTTGTAAGGAGCAACATTAAGACTTAAAATGAGCAGAAATTATTACGTGTATGAGGGGGGTTTATCCCCTCCTCAATACCTTGCTCTTTACGCTGAAGTATTTTAAGTAATTTCAAAAGAACTATTTATTCTAATTATACCGCCTTTGTGATTCAGGGGTCTTAAAGAATTGGAAAAAAATTCAAACTTTAGTGTAAAGAGTGAGGTATTGATGAGGGGGCAAACCCCCTCATAAACGCAATAAAAAATGCGAATATAGAAGTTTGTTACGTAAGCTAATTTGTAAGTTGTGTATATTTATTACTAATAAAATTGTTCGTAAATAAAATTAAAGTTTTTGTGGTCTTTTTAAGTAACAAGAAATTTGGAGTGAGGCTAGGCCCCCTCCCCCATCCTTTTTTCCTCAAAATCGTCTTATGAAAACTTTGAGAAAGCCATTAAACCAAAAAAAGGAAAAAATAATAATCAAATTTCGTTTTAATTCTTCATTTACGGTAAGCCAAAGGCAAAACCTACAATAATTGAAAAACATTCAGAAATCAAATAAAAAATAGTTTTTTCTAGCTGAAAGTAAGGAGCAACATTAAAACTTAAAACGAACAGAAATTATTCCGTATAAGAAAGGAACTCTCCCCTCCTCAACGCACCGCTCTTTACGCTTAGGTTTGATTCTCACTCACAACTCTACTTTTTAAAACAAAGAAAAAATTTAGCGTAAAGAGTGAGGCGTTGAGGAAGGGACAGCCCCTTTCTTATACGGAATAATTTCTGTTTGTTTTAAGTTTTAATGTCGCTCCTTGCTTTAGGTAAAAAAAAACTTATTTTTTAGTTTAATCTTTCATTCCCAGTTGAGGGAATAGAACTAATTTGGCAAATATACAATGTTTCAACTTTAGAAATAATGGAGTAGTGGGCCTAATTTAGTAAAAAAAAACTTTGGGGGCTGTTTACCTTCGATCACTTTTGAACCTAAAATAGGGAGCTAGAACTTTTGGTTTTTATTCGAATGAGCTAATTTCAAAGTTATTTCGACAACTTCTTCTATGAAAAAAAAAGTTTTTTCTACAACCTTCCTTGTTAAAAAATAAATACGAAAAATTAACTAGACATATAATAGGTTATAGCGATATCGTTTTCTAATTTGGTGCAACTTGATCAAACCTTAACAAGCAAATAATCAATATGGAAAAATAAAAATAGATTTACCCCAAATACCCAGGGGTAGGTTGACTTTGGAGGCATAATTATTTAATGTTTGGACAATTTCGAAAAAAATAACTAAAAAAAAATATTTTTATCAGATACATATTGCAGAAAAAGAGTGTGTGTGAGGAGGGGGAGGCTGGCTACCCTGTGATCACTACCGACTCTAAAATAGAGAACTAGAGCTTCAATTTCCAGTCGAATGAGATCTTTCTAAAGTTCGCATGACAACCTTTTCCATACAAAGTGCTTTGTTAAAAAAAATTAACATTTTTTTACTTTATTTTAAAAAACTGTTTTTTTTTTTAATAACAGTTTTTTTTTGAAAAACTGGAAAATTTGTTTCACTGTATTTGGGGGAAAGTCTCCGTTTATTGGGGGAACTCTCTTTATAATAAAAAAGTAATCCCTAAGTAGTCCGCCTGGCCAGTCCAGCCCGTGGCCTGGCTCTCAAATATCCCCAATGGCCATTACCAAACTTTTTTTGTCCCTGTTTACTGAAGCACAAAATTAGGAAGCTTCAAAATGAGGAGTCAGAGTCACCTGACACAGTCAGAAACAAGTCGAGGGAATAGAGCTACGAGACGTTTATTTAAGTAAGGCGTGTTTGAACATAAGTACACAACGAAATATTACTTCAAAACAAATAATTTACTTTGGGAAAGTGCCTGCTTTACTCAATTTTTGACATACCTACCAAGTTTTTTCAAAGATTTATCATACCTATCATTTAATTTTAAAGTAAAGTCTTCACAAAAACTTGCCGCCGACTCCAATAACCAAGAGTTCACTATTGTTTTCACGTCATCGACATCATTTGAAAAATAAAAATATTTTTTTATTAACTTTAGGAATAACAAGCAATTGGTTAGTGTTATTTAGCCTATTTTAATTAATAATTATTTAAGCATTTTTGTCGGCAGAATAATTTTGAATGAGAAACATGATAATTTTTTGTTGCGTTTTCAAAATTACTGCACGTGAAAAATCCTAAACAGTGAATTAAGGGTGAATAATTCTCTCATTCCTTCAGGTGATTTTTTAAGTATTGTATAGGTGAGGTAATATTATTGTAATAGGTAATTGTATTGTAATAGGTAATATTATTGTATAGGTAAGTATTAAGTAGGCCTATAGGTGATTTTAATCTATGAAAATAGCAGCACTGAGCTTGTTTGACTACTGAACATGTGGGATAAGTTTCCTGTGATTACTCCAGATTGGTCAACTTTCTGATAAGCCTTACTGACTAGCCTCTTGACATTACCTTATAGCCTATGACATTCTCAAGTAACTAAGGTAATCATGTGACATTGGTGATGATTGGTTGCAATGATTTAAATTGGTAGCATCCCACTTTGTTCTCCATGGTTACTTCATCAAGTCACAATCAACTCTTTGGATGTATTGATGGAATGGGCTGCTAAGAAATTCTAATACAACAAAATATTATTTGATAAGAAGGGATTTGCTTGTACATATCTTTGATTTCCTCTGGAACAGTTTCAATCAGTGGTCTCTTGGCTCCCCTGGGTGTCTAGTTAAAGATAAGATAGAGGGTTTTTGCATTTTAATAAATTCTTAGAGTAGAGTTCTAGTTTAGCCTATGGGATGAGTCCTGTGATCATTGAAAATAAAACTTCCAAGTAATGAATCCCTGGTCAAAAACATAGGCCTACTCTAGGAAGGTATTGCCAAGCTTCTATGTTAACCCTCTTCTGATTTCTAAGTCTTAGAAATTTGCCTATTTGACAGGGCTTCTGTTTTTGGACAAACCTGTCAAAACTGTTTTTGACAGGGCCCCTACTGAAATTTTGACAAAACAACATTTTACCTTAATTTTCAGTTATTAATTTCTTTTCTCTGGCTTTTGTTCTGAAAATGCAACTCCTGTTTATTTAAGTAGAATTTTAAGCCATATCAATGGTTTTTCACAATTTATAAAACATATTTGCATATCTTTGAAACCTTATAATTTGGGATTGAGTAAAGTTGTGAAGCTGAAAACAGTTTTATTTTTACTTCATTTAAGCAAAAGATCTATTTTGCAAGATTTCAGTTTTACAATACAAAGATTTTCAAAGGTTATCAAAGGTCAGTGCTCTCTAGAGAGCACTTCTTTATACTCTTTCTAAAAATAATCATTATTTTAGACTACTCAGAAAATTAAATTTTTAGCCCTTTATGGACCCTTAAAGATCATATCTTTTTTTTTAAATTTGGTGCAGTTTATATTATTGACCTACAAATGAGATGAACACAGCCTTTCTTATGCTCTTTCCAAATATGATCATCACTTTACAATTTTAACACCTTTATGGACCCTCAAAGATTATACCCCTCTCTCTTATTTTAGATACCACTTATACACTGCTGTTAACTTCACTCTTGTTTAAACTGGTCTACCCATAAATTGAATCAGCTGCAACAAAATTCACAACCAAAAATACATGGGAAAATATAATTCAGGCTATATATTTACACATGAAGGGGGGGGGGAATTATAGTGGGTCTGCAGTTGAAATGTGGTTAACTACAGTTATTTTGCATAAGATTAAGTAAGAATTGTTGTCAATCCAGTAATCATTGCCTAGTCAATCCAATTGTGGGGGTACACAGGTTGAAGCATGCAGTAATGCATGGCAAACAGCAGCCCTTAATAGGACAAAAAATAATTATCATCTTAGAGAAAATTTATAAGTTGTTTATTCAATTAGATCATGAACAATCAATGCCTGTGGATTAAATAACTTTAACAAAATGTAAATGTGATGAAGTTTTTAACCAACATTTTCACCATTTTCTATATCCAAAAATAAGAGATAATGGTATCATCTTTAAGGACTTAAAATTGAATTTCCAGGTAAAACAATGATTATATTTGAAAACAGCATCAAAAAGGCACCAAGCAGTATGTCCAGCCAATTCATAGCTCAATAATGGAAATGCCCCCATATGTACTGTTTACAGATGCTGCTGTGGTGACATGATGCTGACAAAGAAGTATTATGCGCCAAACTCTGGTATTGCTTCTTGTCTGAACTATCTTGCATACTCCTTCTGAAGTTAGTGTTGTGAAGTTGTGTCAGCTTTAACTCAAAAGGGGAAAGTCATATCAGGAGTCTTTGAGTCTTGACCTAGGCTACATCTATTCCTGAAGCTTTTCCAAGAAAATTTTTCTAAGTACCCTTACAGGATGCTGAATTTAGAAGCTTTTTAATTTCTTAGAAATGTGTTGAGTTAGGCATAAGCCTCAACAAAAGAAACTTTCTGAAATAGATTTGCAGCTTAGGCTAGAGTAGGCTAAATGTTTCATGCTAAAAACAAAAGAGAAGAAAAGCAAGAATGGGGTTTTATGAAGCCAATAACTCATTTTCGACCCAACACTCGTTTTTTGGCATAGGTGTAACAACATGATGTTCACCTATATGTACCTTCAGCAAGCAGACCAGAAGCTGTTCACCTTCTTTCCCCACTAAAAAAACACAAGTACTTCCAAAAAGCTGTTCGAATACACCATTAACACCAAGGCCCATCTAGATTTTTTCAGCCAGCAACTGTTGAATGATTGGAACCCACTAAGCCAAGAGACTGTCTATGCAACCTCACATGAGGAATTCAAAAAGATGCTCAACAAGGAATGGGAGCCCAAGCCATGGAGATTCCAGTGGGGAAACCCCTCCCAGCCCTCACTACCGTAACATTCTTGGAAGACAATATACAGTGAGCTTGCAGGATGATGCAGCTTGTCATACCCAACCATCTTGCACACTCAATTCAAAGTTGCTGTTGTGTGGTGGTGCCAACTCTAAATTGCTGGAGAATGATTCTTGAACCATACCTACCATGTGATCGCTATTGCCAAGTGGGCTTAAATTGCATCTCTCCAGCACTCTCTAGTCCTGATGGTTTTTTGCTTGACCTTAACACAGTGACCAGATCTATCATCATCATCATCAACTATGGAGCATCACAGTTCTTGCAACTAATTTGCTCTGAAGTGTGAATAAAGGTAATAAAAATTTTAGATGTAACCAAACATATATTTCAAGAAGACAACTGTTTCCCTTCTTTAGCAGTATAAAAGAAAGTCTCAAAAATTAAGTTGAGATTTTCTAAGTAAAAATACAAAGCAGATAAAAAAATGTGGTAATCAAAATTAAACAAAAACTCAAATGAGAAGAATTAAAAAGCTAGCTACACAGAAGAAAATAAAAGCAATAAACTTAAATAGAAAATGATCAGCCATTCACCCAAATTATGACCACTAACAATGTTCTCAATTAGAAGCTAGACAAGTGCTTGCCTGACTTTGTTTTGCTATATTATTTGCCTCTATTGCTCAGAAAGTGTAAACTTGATATTTTTTTATGCTTTCTCTTATATTGCTGAAAAAAGACTGTATCCATGATTTTGCTGACACAGTTTATTGCTGAAAAAAAGAAAGCATCTCAAAGTATCCATTTTGTTGCATCCAGTAATTTCTTTGGTCTTATAAAACCCTATTCATGCTTTGCTTCTCTTTTTTGCAATGGTAGGCTAATGTGGGTCACAAAAATATCTATTTTTCACACTTCAACTATTTGGCTTCTTATTGGTTTTTAAGAATTACATAGAAATGAAAGTGTAGTTTAAAAACTTCTTTGTGGCCAGACTGTATAATATTTTGAAGAAGGAAAAGGAGTCCAACACTTTCAGGAAGAAGTCAACATATCAAATCTTAATTCTTTTTTAAGAAACCCATTGTTTACAACTCATGCATATATTGATTTGAAAAGACATATAGGTACCATAACAAACCTTTTTGAAGAAAGGGTCCTCACAGGAATATTCTAAGAATCTTTTTTTTTAACTTTTTTCTGTCATCTTAAACATTGATTGCCCTTTAAGTTTAGACCTGATCAATTATGTAGTTTGGGGGAGGGGGTTGTCAGTCCATACTTTCCACAGATTTTGAAACATTACCTTGTGTGAATCTTTTTTATTTAATAGATAGGAGGCCAAAGAATTTAATGGGGGAAGGTTGTTTTGTCTTTTTTTGGCTCACTGTAGTCCTAAAAAAAGCTTATACTTTTTTTTGTTCTTGGCCTTTTCCTTGTATTTTTGGAATATTAGCATAAACGTTTTTGAATGTGCAATTTGTTGACCCCATGTATCAGGATGTTTAGACATAAAATCTAGTTTTTTGAGACATGGTTTTAGCCCATCAAATATACAAGTTTTTTTTTTAACAAAAGTGAAGAGCAAAGTTATGTCTTGAGTAGAGCAAAAAAAAAAAAAAAAAACAGAAATAACAATGAACTAAAAGTTAAAAGAAACACATATTAGACTTAATATGAAACTCTTTTAATACTGACATTTACTAGAATTGCTTTTTAGATTTCAAAAATTTTGGTCAAGAACGAGGGTTAATTTTCAAGTTGTAACCTTTTTGGCCCATAAACATAGCCTGATATTAACAAGGGAAGGGTTTCTGAATTTTTATCATAAGGGTATTTACCATAAAATTTAGTTACTCTAAACCAAAAACTGACCAGAGGTAAGTGCCAATATCCTAGTTTTGCTTCTCAGGGGGTTTTGGAAAACAAGCCAGATTTCTTCTTTGGGGACAGGGGCAAAAGCTACCTAGATTTAAATATCTTGATATTTACTAACAGGTGTTGTCGGATCTCAACCGAACTTAGCCAGGGTTAATAGTTGGGTCCTATTTTTCAGAGTCCTGGAGTGATTGAATCTGCACAAAGGGATGACAAGGCGGAGGGGATCCTTAACTCTTTCTGAAGTACTTTTAGCAGAAGAGGATGTTTTGATGGAGCTAAACCTGGTGGGAAGTTGGAGATAGACTCATAGTTATACGTTTCTATGATATAGAGCTGGTCTAGCCTATATCAGAAAGCAAGTAGAGGGGGGGGGGTACCAATATCTGACTAGCAGCTATTAATATAGTCTTAGGTATTAGTGCACAGTATAATCCCTATGAAGGAAGAACTACATTCTGTCATTTGCAACCATGAAAAGGACCTGTTGGGGCTTGATTAAAATTATATATGCATTTTTTAGCTAGAATTTGTGTTATGTATTTCAAAGATTCGAGCTATCCAAGAAACATTGCTATCTGTTTTGCTCCATAGTTTTGACCCCCCAGCCCTTAGTTTTTTATTCATTCCAATTGGTATTGGCACTTGAGACACAAGCATTAAATCTTTTAGAGTTCATTTTCCCTACAGGTGTGCAATTTTGGTATTTCTAAAAGATTAAACCTGGGATAAGGATAGACTAAAAAATACCTTGCGTGTCAGAGAACTTGTGCATGCTAGAATGGTAAATACCGATTCTTGTAAAGGTTTCGAATTTCTGTCTATGCAAGTCATCCCTCTTTGGATAAATGCTTTAACACTTTTTCTCTTCCAGAATATTATAAAATATAATTACGTTAATTTTGAGAGCTTTCACTAATCTATTTCTTTCTCAATTTTCTAATGGTAAAACAGATAAGATTTAAAGTATACATTACTTTCAATGAAGCGCAAATGAGGCGTGTGCTGTAATAAGGGGTGCAAGGGGCGACTGTCCAATTCATCTATCTAGTAATTTCTGACCATTTTGAGTTTGGGTTGGATATCAATTTCATATTTGGTACATTATAAATTCATTATTGTTTTTTTTATTAAGTCTAATATCTGTTTCTTTTAACTTCAATGCTTATATTTTAATTAGTTATTTTTTTGAAACTATAATTGGAGTACAAGGAAGACGACTTTTTAGTTTATATATCTAGTAATTTCTGTTTGCTTTGAGCTTGAGTTGAATATCAGTTCTATATTTGGTGCATTAAAGTTCATTATTGGTTTCATTTTCTATTAAGTCTAATATCTGTTTCTTTTAACTTTAAGTTCATTGTTCATTATAATTTCTGGTAGTTGTTTGTTTGTTTTTTTTGCATTGCTTAAGATATAGTTTCACTTATTACTTTTGCTAAAAACTCCTTGTTCTTTATTACGAGTCTACTCGTTTTTGATTCATTTCTGTAAAAATAAAAAAGAAAGATGAAGAACTAGAAAAATGTCTTGAAGGTAATGATTTTATAATTTATGATTTTATTTGAAGGCCTAAATTGAATGAGCAATTAATCTTAACCTTTCACTAAGGGCCCAAATAAAAAAAAAAAAAAAATCAAAATGTGTGCGAAAAGCATATTTCTGAAAGTAGACTTTTTTTCAGTTGCCTTGTAAGCAAAGAGTAAATGAACAAAATCTTAATATTATTTTTTTTTTGCAGTTTATATTTTGGAGCGATTTTACCCCAAGAAGCATTTAAACATTTTTTTTTGTCACTGTATTTCCACAGTTGTCAAATAGAATACAGATTAAATTCTAAATAAATTCCTCATCAGTTCAAGTAGTGCTATATTGTTATTATTAGCAAATTGCTGGGTGTCAAAGCACAACAATTTTCATCCTCCTGTCAAAATAAAAATAGTTTAAAATTGTAATTTACAGCTTTGTGCATAAAATAACCAAAATTGTTGTTAAGATCAAGAAGAAGCAGAGTATTAGGTATTTTTAAGCCCTTCTAATTTCAACATAAGATACTTGATGACATGGTTAATTAAAATGAAATAAATTGAAACTTAACCTAGTTTAATTTAGAATTGAAATTGAAATTGGCCAAAGTTTTCATGCTGCAAAGTCGTGTTATAAAAAAGTGAAAAATGCCAAGAGGAAAGTGGTAGTCCATCATTTACTTCATGTCTCTCCATATCCATATCCAAGTCTTCCATATATCTTTACCAAAAATATATAATAAACAAGAATATGATATGGTGTGTGTATTGTGCAGCTGAATATGCATAAGAAAATTGTTTTTTTTTCAAGCATTGTGAATTCTTTACTTTAGCAAAAACAATCCTTATTTGGAGTATTAAGCCCATGTTCTTATTTCTCATATTATCAAAAAAAACATCATTACCAATATGGTAAGGGATTATAGCTTACGAGGCAAGGGTAAGGGCAAAATTGTAAGGGATAACAAGGGCTGTGGGGGGGGGGATTGATATCCTTTGTCAACCCCTTTGTCAACTTTTCAAATCTGCTAAACAAAATGGTTATCTCAAAATTTTGATTGGATGTGTTTGAGGAATTGATGGGTGTGAGAGGATATCTGTTACCCCTCCAATCACTTTAGACTCTTAAAAAGGGCACTCAAACTTTCAATTTCAAATTCAATCGATTTCAATTTTCAAAGATATTGTAGATATGCCTTTTTGAAAATATGTATGCACATACCATCTTCTGATTTACTTCAACTTCTCCTCGACATTTCCTTAAATTTTCAATTCAAAACCCTCTGCCTTGGTAATAATGGCTACGGAAGTGGTAGTTGTAGTCACCACAGTATTAGTAGGGTGCAAATATTAAATTTTTGATCAATTGATCTTACCATTTAAGCATTCCCTGTAAATTCCAACTTAATAGCCTAATCCATACCGTGAATATGCCCTTTTGACAATCTGCATGCGCATGAGGCCTTTTGATTTAATTCAAATATCCCCTCTATATTCTCTCAAATATTCACCTTCCTACCATTTGTGTTAATACTACTGATATCATAGTAGTAGCAAGAGTAGTAGGAGTAGTAGTAGCAGTATTAGGTTTCACCTGTTGCCTTTTGGCCAGTTGAACACCTACTCATTGTCTTGGAATTTTCAGTTTGATACAGCCATTCCAAAGATATTGCTGATACGTCCTTTTTACAAGGTGTATGCATATAGTACGTTTTAATTTAGTTTAACTTTCCCCTCAATATTTTATCAAATTTTCACTTAAATACTCTCAGCCTTGATAGCAGTATTGATTGGTAGTTGTCTGATGTTTTGATTTGGTGTGTTTGGTGAATTGATTGTCGTGGGGGTGTGGTTCCCCTCCAATCACTTTTGGCTCTTAAAAAGGGTACTTAAATAAGGAGCTAGAAATTTCTATTTCCAATCGAATGAGTCCCCTCCAAAGTTTACACGGTCAACCCCTCTAATAAATCCTCCAGTGTGTTAGGGATGGGCAACTTGTATAAGTTACTGTTCTTGCTGAAGGGGTTGAGAGGATTTGTCAACCCCTCAGTTATATTTGTTCGGCTTTCGGACTTTTTTGAATAAAATTTCCCTATCAAAATTTTGATTGGAAGCATTTTGTGTAAAAGGGTGAGGTGGGGGGGGCTTGTTGCACTCAGATCACTTTTGACTCTTAAAAAGGGAAATAGAACTTTCGATATCAATTTGAATGAGCCTCCTCTGTACTTTATATTGCCACCTCTTCCATTGAAACTTTATATATTAATCATGGACAACTCGCATAGCTTACAGCTCTTGTTGAGGGGAGGTTTGTTTACCCAGTAGGCATAGTTATTTGACCCTTGGGCTGTTTTGGAAAAAAGTTGCTGTCAAAATTTTGATCTGATCAATTTGCCAAAAAGAGGGCGGGTTAATTACCCTTCAGTTATCTTTGACTCTTGAAAAGAACACTAGAACTTCCCATTTTTAATCGATGAGCCCTCTCCGAAGTTTATACAGCTATACATTCCGGAAAGACCTTTTATCCCCACGGGAATAACTTACAACTCTTCGCACCAGGCTCTGGGGGGGACTTGGCAGAAGATCTTTGGACTATTTTGAGCAAAATGTCTATATCACGATTTCGATCGGATCAATTTGTGGAAAATAGGGCGTGGGGGCTCTTCGCCTTCCGATCACTTTTGACTCTTAAAACGGTGCTAGAATTTCCAATTTCCAGTCGAATGAGTCCCCTCCGAAGTTTATACAATCACTCCTTCCTTAAAAACCTTATATCATATAATGAGCAACTAGCATAATTTGACATCCTCAAAGACATTTAATTGATGAACCTTTCAACTATGCATAGCAAAATGGCTATCTCATAATTTTGGATTGGATGGATTTTGGGAAATGATGGGCGTGAGGGGGGGGGGTTGTTCTCCAATCACTTTTGACTCTTAAAAAGAGTGCTTTAGTACTTTAGATTTTCAATCGAATGAGCTCCTTCCGAACTTTTTACGAAACCCCTTCTATGCAAAGTGCCTTGGTAAGAAAAAAAATAATATATTGTTCCTACCTTGGGTATAAGGACTGCGATTTCTTTATCTTTCTGCACACTTAGTTGTTGGGAATATATTTGAGCTCACTCTAAGCGCAGATCTATGGCACTTCTTTATGTGTTAAAGTGCATATTATTATATATGGTGAATAGCGTTTTGGTGAAGCAATCATGGCATTTAGAGAATAATATATACTGTCACCCCTTGTAAGCAGCTATTTTCTATACCAGTTTGGATTGAAAAGAGATTACCATTAGAAAATTGAAAATAACTTTTGTCTATCAACACTTTTCATTTGACAGTTTTACGCCAAGAAACTTGACACCAATATTTAAAAAAAATGTTCAGAGTTCAATGATTTTTTTCCTTTGTTGCCACAGATTCTTTCAACAAATTTGACACAATCGAAGCATAAATATTCTTCATATTGTCTGCATGTTTTTGGCTAATGTCATATCTGGAAGCAACTAATTTTAAATCAATTTTTTCTTAGAAGCTGTTTAACTTTGATTCTCATTGCTATATTTGTGGTGAGTAGGTGAAGTGGCACATTTCTATCTTTTGAATGATCAAGTTCTGCTCAGTTTAAGTTTTTCTCTTGTTTTTTTTTCATCCATTAATGAAATATCTATTTCTTTTCAATTTGCTTTAAGCTTGTGCTTTTCTCTTTATCTCCATTTGTCTGATTTGACCAGGTGTAATACTTATTAAATACTTTATTTATATAGTTTTAATAGTTTTAAAAGTTTTAATAGTTTAATAGTTTTAGTTTTAATACTTATTAAAATAGCTTTAAGATTTATAGTTCTTTTAGACACTGTTTATTTGAATTATTTTTTATCCTTTATTATATTTTATTTTCAGGAGATAGATACGAAACATGTCAGACCATCCGGGTGAAGGCAGTTCTAGTAAAAGGTTTGTAAAAATTGTTAAGATGTTTCTTCTTTTTTTTACTAAGGTATCTCAGAGGTGCTACATAGAGTTACAATTTTGTTGCCTACAGTAAAATTTTTTGTGCAGTTGTGTTGAACTATTTGAAGGGTTTGCTGATCTGAAGTCATTTCCGAATATAATTTTGGATCCACTCTAGGGATCCACCCCCCCCCTATTGTCGGAAGGGGGATTTGCCCCCTAGATTTAGGAAAATATCCATTTCTTGTGATTCATTTTGGAAAGGTAAAAAATACCCTATTCCCCTAGATTTTGACCGAACCTCAGCAAAGAAAATTTCCTACTGTATTTGCTGTGATCACTCCCATAACTCTGGTTCAAGCTATGTGTAATATACTCACCTTTTCTAATAAAATCCACCTTTGCAAAATGTGCAAATAGGAGGATTTTGTGCCCTTGTTTGTAGTACTGCGTATATTATGTAATCAATGTAGGCATCCTTACTGAGTGTTTTGACTATGTGGAATAAAGTGGATACCACTAGATTTTGATTCAATGCCTTCAGAATAAACCTGCAAAATTTCATTTTCGAAACCTCTTACTAGTCCATCTTTTGTGCCAAAATATGTTTGGGAAGAAGGTCCTAATTTTATTATTTGGTGCTTGTGTTCTGTGCTTTGTAGATCGCCCCTCCTGCTGGTGATAGATACTCAGAATCTAATAATCATTCTGAGTTGAATGCATATATCAGATTTTTTCTTTACTTGATGGAATGGGAGGGGGCTATGGGGGCTCCCAGGAGAAAAAGGGTTCATTCAGGCGCTCCCCTTTCTTAAAACCCTTCCTTTCCATACAAATAGGTTAAGGGAGAAAACAGAGAAGACCTGTTTCTGTTTACATAGCTAAAGCTGGTGCATTAACTCTGCCTTTGATTGTCTATTACTTGATCTAACGTTGGCTGACCCCTTGGAATTTATAATAGTACAGAGACGCTAAAAAAAATATCTGTTTATTTGTTTTTGTTAGAGTAGTGTTACGTATCAGATGTGTATCAGTTTGTAACTTTAATGTATGTATTTATTTTGTACCATAAATATGTTTTAGTTTATTGTGCTATTTTATGCTAGATACATCCGGCATATTAAGAAAGGCAGTATAAACGCAAAACTTTTTTTTGTTTGTTTTCTTTTATGTTTAAAAACATACAATTGTCATAAAATGAAAGACCAACTGGGAAATACTCTTTGAAAATCTTTAAGTCAAAGACCTCTTCTAGGCAGCGAACAATTTCAGAACAGCTTCAAGAAAGTATGGTGGCAGCATCGCCTCCAAAGTTTATTTCAATTGGTGATATCATGAATGCAGCCAAAGGCGTTACTAATATGGTGTTGGCTCATGAAATTGCGTTGGATGAAGATTTTCGTTTAGAGAAACAGCCTGAATCTAAGTATATTTCTTTGTTCTCATAATAGCATGTTTAGACCAAAAAAGGTTAGGTACAATAAGGCACTTGTTTCATGGCAGCCAAAGGTTTTTTCTTATAAAAAACACGTGCTTCACTGTAACAGTCCTAAGTGAAAGTACTTGACCATGAAAGTACTAGATTAGCTATGCATCTCAACTATCCAGATGTGGATGAACCCTTTTCAATCAAATCTTTGTTTTAGTTTCTTTAATATATTCCAGATTAAGTGCAGTGAACTTCTTTCCTGATTCTTGTGCTTAAGTTCCAGTTCTTGTGCTTAAGTTCTTTTCTAGCTTCTTGTGCTTAAGATTAACATAATATATCATTCTCTAAATAAACGCATACTTCAAAAGTGCTGTTATTTTCTACTTAACAGGAAAGACGATCTACTCATCCACATGGTGAATAAGTTTTACTCTTTGGAGTATTCACTAAAGCCTCCTTTGAGGAGTGGAAATGTAAAAAAGTCGTTCTTAGTCTTTGATTTTCAAAATCCTTCAGAAGCTTTACAACTGTTTTAGGGAAATCTTCTCTCACTCTAGGAAAGTATAATAATTTTTAATTTTGGTAGGCGGGCTATTCCATGGAAAAGGAAGAACGATTTCCTGACATTATTCGAAAGACCATTAAAAATGTAATTAATACGAAGTTTTCAACTAAAAGTAAGGAGCAACATTGAAACTTCAGACGAATAGAATGATTCTGTATGTGATGGGGTTTTCTCCCTTATGAATACCTCACTTTTTACGCTAAAGTTTAATTTTGGTGTCCTAGTTTTTTTAAGAGCGACTCCTGAAACACAAGAGCCGTTTAATTAGGATATTAAGCCTTCTTATAATTTCTGTTCATCTTAAGTTTTAATGTTGTTCTTTGCTTTCAATTGAAAAAACTTGTATTTTGATTTGTTTCCATTTAAAGAAGTCATGTTTTGATTATTGCCGACTAGTGAATAACTTCAATTTTTGGCTGCCCATCTAAACAGTTTTTCCATAAATCATTCCACTATCGCTGTTTCATTGCTCGTTCTATCAATTCCTATTCTTCTGTTTGTTGTTATTCATTATTTTTGGCACCATGTCAAACCTTGATTTTAATCTTCCAAAGTCTTTCATTAATTCTAGCTTTTTCATTAATCGTTCTTCCATTAACCGTTCTTCTATTATTTTCGGAAAAATATCAAACCTTTGTTATGCGCGTTGCAGCGGTAGCTAGCAACCTAGTAAGAGAGGATCACAATCCATAGTAAAAAAAAACAGCCCATAACTCCTAACCATTATTTAGGATGTAGTCATCTGTGCTTTATATTTGGGACTGACTTTATTATATTGATTAAATAAAAAAACAATTTTTTTTAAACTTCAAGTAAGAAGCAACATTAAAAGTTAAAACGAACAGAAATTATTCCGTATATGATAGGGGTTGTCCCCTCCTTAACGCCTGGTTCTTCACGCTAAAGTTTGACTCTTTTTCACAACTCTACTTTTTAAAATAATGAAAAAATCTTTAGCGTAAAGAGCGAGGCGCTGAGGAGGAGATAACCCCTTTCATCACCACGAACTGTTTTATTACAGACTTCATAACTAACCATGATTTAGGATGTAGTCATCTGTGCTTTATATATGGTACTAATTTTGTTATATTGATTACAGACTTCATAAGACGGTGAAAAGTACTGTACAGCAAGCATTTTGGGACGTTCTGAAAGAGGATTTAAGTGGTGAAATAAAAATTTATGATAAGGCGCTAGTTCTTCTTCAAGAAATTAAAGAGGTATGCTTTTTCAGTATGTCTAAGTAACCTATATGTATATATTATCTTTATAAGATAGCAATAATTTTATATTTATGTATGTATTTATATTTTATTCTCGAAAACGGCTCCTTATTTTTTGGGAAAAAATGATATCTTGGGAGAGAGAAAGATACACATATTTATCTTGGGATATTCTCGCATAACGAAAAAACGATATAGATAGGTCAGAAGAAGTCTGAGAAAACTCGTGAAGAGCCTTAGTTTTGGTTTTTGCCAATGATGTGCTATACTTATTGAAAGGGTGGTCGTAAAAACTTCTGTTGGGCTTATTTGACTTGAAATCTGATGTTGTATTGCCCCTTTTATGAGTCAAATTAATTGGAGGGTAACCACCCCCCTCCCACCGTCGTATTTCCCGTATTTGCATCGTATAGAAATTTGGAGTTAGCCATTTGTTCAAAAATACTGGAAAGACCATATAATAAGGCCTATGGGGTTGACAGAATCCGTCAGAGCCTGGGGGTAACGGTTATAAGTTATGCCCCCCAGAAATGTAAGCTTTTTATGAAAGGGATGATCGTTTCAACTTTAGAATAAGTTCAGTTGATTGGTAATGTATTGTTCTATTTTCCTTGTAAGAGTCATTCATTATGGGGATGAACTAATTTTCCCCCTTCCCTGACATCCTCTTTTTCCAAAACACATTCACCTGAAATTGTGAGATAGCCCCTTTGTTACCAATAGTCCATTTTATTACATTGTGTAAATAATACACAACGTATTATATCGAAAAAGTTGTCGTAGGAACGGGCTCATTCGATGGGGAATTGAAAGGGCTATTGCCCTTCTTAATTTTTGAAAGTGATTGGAGGGCAACTAACACCTCTCCTACGACCACCATTTCTCCAAATACATCCAATCAAAATTGTGAGACGGCCATTTTGTTCAACGTAGTTGGAAGGTCCTGAAATTATGTCTATGGAGATGAAATGCCCCCTCCCAAAAAAATCTGGGGGCAAGGGTTATAACTTATGCCGTAGGGGCGTATAAGGTTTATATAGAAAGGGTGACCGTATAAACTTCGGAGGGGGTTCATTGGATTGGTAATCAGAAGTTCTAGTGCCCTTTTTAAGAGTCAGAGTGATCGGAGGGTGGATAACTCCACCCCCACATCTCGTATTTTCCTGAAAGGTGGCTCATAGAAATTTTGAGATGGCCATTTGTTGTCGTAGAAACTTTGAAAAAGTCCCTCAATTAGAAATTGAAGGGGCTAGTGCCTCTTATAATATTTACCAAAAAATCCAACTCCAATTGAGAAATCGATTACGCAATTAGCTAGTGTCCAGAAACAGTGCATTGATTGCCTAGAATATATTTCTAAGAACATAATATCATCAATGACTTGTTGGCCCAGATAAATAACGTGTCGTTCTTTACCATAGGAAACCTTGGGTCTCATGTTTGACTCCTATACCAGACACAATTTTCTGAAACTCAATGGGAAAAACTGCTTATAAGCCAAAAATTGTGTCGTTGGAGAAGAAAACGCAATGTCGTCTATAACTTTATTTAAAAATTTCGCCATTTATGAGTTTGGTTATGAAGATGGCAGCTCCGGGGGAATCTCTATTCTTTGTGGCCTTTAAAAAAGTGCCAGTACCGGGGATCAAAGGGGTAGGGCTCTGCTAGCACTAATTGATAGTTTACTACTCACTATCAAATAAGAATTGAACATCAAAAAAGCATATAGTTTTGTTAACTATTTGTGTGAAATGTTAAATTCTCTAAATCGAGAGGGGATTGCAACAAAAAGCTAAAAGATTCGTTCATTTTAGATGGACGATGATTAAACTTAAGACAACAATTCTACCGAATACGAAATAGCTCTACAGAATCTTTGGTGCTCAATTCTAAGTCATTCCAGTCTGTTCTATCGGTTTTAAACAAAGGAACTGACACGAGTTTTTTTTTTTTTTTTTTTTTTTTTTTACTGATCAAAGTAAACTTCATTTTATGAAGGTTTTATTTAAGTGCCTAAGGAAGGAATCAATATTAAATTATGTATTAAGGACACAAACGTGTCTTAAAATTAAAATGGAATGGTTTGTTTCGCAAAGCAGTAATTTTACCCTAAATTTTAGCCAAATCTTAATTTTATCTACCAAAACCTTTTGAAATATGAAAGGGTACTGACATAAGTCTCAGAGCCCATTCTGGGGCCTGGCGTAATATTCATATTTAAACTTGCATAATGTCAACAAAAATTAACTGTTATCATAGACCGTTCTTACAGTTAAACTGATGGTTTTATAGTATTGCATAGTTGTGCACCAGCTATTAGGAGTTATGCCAGTCAATTCTTTTATGAGTTTAGGGCGCACAACATCTTACAAACAGTTATGTACGCTTTTTCAAGGTTTTTGTTAGAACCGTTTGAAATAAATCGGATGGACATACAGATAGATAGGGATCTAACCTATGACGTTGCCTTATATACTGTATGGGTACTGAGAAGCGATATGTCCTATCTGAGCGTGGACACAGAAGTTTGTGTATGCAAATCCAGTTTTATTTTGTAAAAAAAAATAATATATCTGGTTTTCTTCATTTTTTGAAGAAAAATGCTTCCTTTCACGAGTGCTTTTGGTGTAATCCTGGGGCACAAGCTTCACATAAAGAAACAAGTTAAGAAAATAATTCTTACTTCATAATAAACAGAATAATCAGAGTTAACACAATTTGCACAAGAACTATTAACACAAGAACAAGATGCACAAGAACAAAATTAACACAAGATTAAGAGAACCTTAATCTTCACATCCTTCCTTGTACGTCCAGTTTTTCTACCACATTTCTAAATTTTTTGTGTCTGTTCTTTAAGTCTTGAAAAACGTGCTTAAACAAATGCCCAACTGGCATCTAGCCCAACCTAAACTAACCTAATTTCTCACTATTTTTATATTAATATGTGATAGGAAAAATAATTAGGTGGCACTCATGGTGTTTAATCAAACAGTTCGTGGTAACGAACTGTAGTAAGGAGCGACCCGGCTTAATGGTAAACAAAACTCTAAAAACGAAATTTTGATACTAAAAGATACATAAAAAGAATCGGTTTTTTATGCTGATTTTAAATATATAAGTTTCATCAAATCTAGTCTGTGTCATCAAAAGTTACGAGCCTGAGAAAATTTGCCTTATCTTGGAAAATAGGGGGAAACACCCCTTAAAAGTCACAGAATCTTAACGAATCACACCATCGCATTCAGCGCATCAGAAAACCCTACTGTAAAAGTTTCAAGCTCCTATCTACTAAAATGAGGAACTTCGTATTTTTTGCCATAAGACCGATCACGGGTGCGTGCTTTTTTTTTTTTTTTTTTTTTTTTTTTTTTTTTTTTTTTTCCTCAGGGGTCATCGTATCGACCGAGCTCATTCTAACGGAAATTAGAAGTTCTAGTGCCCTTTTTAAGTGACCCAAAGATTGGAGGGCAACTAGGCCCCCTCCCACGCTCATACTTTTCCCAAAGTCAAGGGATCAAAATTTTGACATAGCCATTTTGTTCAGCATAGTCGACAACCATAATAAATATGTCTTTGGTATGACTTGCTCCCCCACAGTCCCCAGGAGAGGGGCTGCAAGTTACATAACTTTGATCAGTGTTTATGTACAGTAATGGTTATTGGGAAGTGTACAAACGTTTTTCAGCGGGATTATTTTGGGTTTGGGGGATTAAGGGGAGGGGGCTATGTGGGATCTTTCTTTGGAGGAATATGTCATGGGGGAAGAGAAATTCAATGAAGGGGGTGCAGGATTTTTTAGCATTATTATAAAAAAAAACAATGAAAAAATAAATATGAAAAAGTTTTTTGAACGAAAAGTAAGGAGCAGCATTAAAAATTAAAACGAACAGAGATTATTACGCATATGAGGGTTTCATCTCCTCATAAATACCTCGCTCTTTACGCTAAAGTATCTTTAGTAATTTCAACAATTTATTTTATTGCCTTTCTGATTCAGGGGTCATTCTTATAGAGTTGGGAAAAAAATTAAAGCTTTAGTGTAAAGAGTGAGGTATTAACGAGGGGACAAACCCCCTCATATACATAATAAAAAGGTAAGTATATAAAATTTCGTTACGTAAGTTAATTCTTAAGTTACTTATATTTTTTTTTCTGACAAAAACTTTCGTTAAAAATTAAAGATTCTAGTTGCCTTTTCAAGAAACCCAAAAATCAGAGGGCAATTGGGCCTTCTCCCCCATCCCTTTTTTCTCAAAATAGTCTGATCAAAACTAAGAGAAAGCCATTTCGCAAAAAAAAAGAATTAATATGCAAATTTCATTTTAATAATTTATGTACGGAGAGCCAAATCAAATGTGCATTAAATCAAAAACGTTCAGAAATTAAATAAGAAAAAACTAGTTTTTTAAACTGGAAATAAGGAGCCACATTAAAACTTAAAACGAACAAAAATTACTCCGTGTATGAAAGGGGCTGATCGCTTCTCAACGCCCCGCTCTTTGCGCTAAAGTGTTTTACTGTTTAATAAAGTAGAATTGAGAGAAAGAGTCAAACTTTAGCGTAAAGAGCGGGGCGTTGAGTAGGGAGCAGCCCCTTTCATACACGGAGTAATTTCTGTTCGTTTTAAGTTTTAATATGGCTCCTTACTTTCAGTTAAAAAAAAACTAGTTTTTTTTATTTAATTTTTATTTGAAGACGGAGAAGATGCTTGTCGAATTCATGCTTATTTTTCAGAAACTTGCTTAAAAAAAATGTACAACGATGAAAGAAGTGAAGATAAAGGTTCTCCCCGTGGAAAATGTGTTAACTATGACTGCACATTATGAAGTAAGAATTGTTTTCTTAACATGAATCCTTTTATGGAGTTTATGTCCTAGGATTATGCCGTGCTTTTTCTTGACTTAAAAGCTATAATGCTTTACCCAGTCTTTCCAGAACGAATTTTCTTGCACAAGGGCGATGGAATGGGCCAAGAAAGTTTTTCACAATGCCTTGAAAAGTGAAGGGCTTTTGATGTATATTTGCTTTAAACCATAAAATTTTCCGTTCAGATGTTTTGATAAATAATTAAGCAAAACACTTGGAATTATCCCCCAACTGTATTTACTGCACTTTGCTTTCAGTTAAACACGATATACCATTAGGGTAAAGAGCGGGGGATTGAAAGGGGGACAGCCCGCCTCTTATGTGGGATAGTTTCTGATCGTTTTAAGTTTTGGTATCACTGCTGACTTTCACTTAGAAAATGCTTGTTTTATCTTTAATCGTGGTACAAGGATGTATGCACTTTGCAGGGTTTTATTCTAAAAATAATGCCAAACATTTTATCGATTTTTATGATTTTTCATAATTTAAATAACTAATTCAAAACTGAGGTTTATGAGTTAAGAAACAGGAAATTGAGAAGGGAAGTGGGTAAAAATTAATTATTAGATTAGAAATTTTATAGCATTAAATGACTGTTTCCTGCAGAAAATCAAAGTGTTACTTTTATTTTATTTTATTTGGAATACTAAGACGTTTCAAAGATGCTTTGATGGTGATTTTCTGAAATTAATTATGTGATTTCTTCTCTTGTCATTGCAAAATGATAATCTAAATTGCTTAGTTTTTTTTTACTTTTGTATTTAGTACTCTTGCGTATCCAGGGTCTTTGATTTTTGGCTCAGAAGTAAATTCTTACACCGTAACAGTGTCGTTTAGCATCAATATAAGGTAAAGAGCACGGCATTGGACTTTACAGTCCCTACCGGCGATGCTGATCTCCGTTTCTTCGCCCTTCAGCCAGCAAAGTGCAATGGAGGGTCGGGGGCCAACCATCTTGCTCTTTCGCACACCCTTCCTGTTTACCTACCCCATATGTTCTCCGGGTACCCATTTAGAGCTTAGCATCAATATGCTGTCTGGAAATGTCTCAATTTTGATTAATAGTTTTTTTCGGAGCCTAATACATGGTTGAGTTGCTCAAGTTTATTATTCATTTTATTTGCTTCTTTATGTTTTGATTAATTTGCTCCTCCACCCGGAATCCCCCCTCCCCCCCTGCTGGAACAGATTTCTTGCAAGTGTGTGGTCTTAGTGTATCGAGTTGTTCATTGGTTATTATTTTTAGAATCTTCTTGGTCTATTGATGCCACATCAGACTCCAACCCGACAGCAAATCGAAGAAGTGCTGGATATGGAGCTAATAGAGCAGCAAGCTGACAAAGGAACTCTTGACTTTTTAGTAGGTCGCCTTCTTTTACTTTCTAATCTGGTAGTATTTGACCACTGAGTTTTGTTTTGTTTTTTTTCGAGTTAATCTATTTGTAAGTTACAGTTTTGCGAATAATTCTACGGTCCATAATCTGGCAATTTGCGCACATGTTTTTGTATGTGGTTTGTGTGGTTGCCAGTCCCAATCTAAAATTCTTTTCTTTATGCTTTGTTTGTTTCATTTTTTGGATGGCTATGGACAAACGACCTTACAGTAAACAACGGCTTTCCATGTAAAACGTTTTTGATATTTTCAAAAAAAAAGCTGAGCCAGATGAATTTTGTCCGGGAAGTGATTGCTTACGTCATACCTATGGATTTCATGGAAGTTAAGCAGCAGCAACTGACTCAGAAATTTTGTCCGCAAAGCGATTGTTTACCTTATAAACATACATATGCATCTCTTGGACCCTAAGCAGTAGCTAACTAACTTAGAAATTATGTTCGGAAAGCGATTTCTTACCTTATAGGTGCATATATACGGATATCATAAACCTTAAGAAGCAGCAAACTGACTGAGGAATCTTGTCTGCAAAGAGATTGCTTACCTTATAGACATACATATGGATCAAATTAGCAGCAATGGATCAAATTAAGCAGCAAACTAACTAAGACATTTTCTCCAGAAAGCAATTTCTTACCTTATACGTATATATATATATACTAGCTGTTGGGGTGGCGCTTCGCGCCACCCCAACACCTAGTTGGTGGGGGCGCTTCGCGCCCCCCCAAGCCCCCCCGCGCGCGTAAGTCGTTACGCGCCATATTAGTTACGCGCCATTGTAGTTGTGTCCCTATGTCCCACCTGTGAATATAGATAGATATATATATATATATATATATATATATATATATATATATATATATATATATATATATATATATATATATATATATATATATATATATGTTTTTAACTACGTAAAACTTGCGAATATACAACATTCTTTGCTGTCCCATTGTCTGTGCATATAAATAGATTGTCAGGTTTACCGACTCTTGAACATGCAACATATAATGGTCCATGGGAAAACAATCCGTATTCAGATCTATACCTCATGATTCTAATGATTGCCCTTGAGCTTTGTTGATGGTGATTGCTAATCGACCATTCCCTGAGTCGCCATCGTCATTTATATATCCCCCTGTGCACCCCGGCGTCCCCTTTGTAGTTATGTCCCTGTGTCCCGGTCGTCATTTATATTCCCTGTGTCCCGGTCGTCATTTGTGTCCCGGTGTTCCAGTCTGTGATTTCTCTTTGAGTGTCCCGGGCGTCATTTATATTCCTTGTGTCCCGGTGTCCCGGTCGTCATTTATATCCCCCTGTGCCCCCCGGCGTCCCCATTGTAGTTGTGTCCCTGTGTCCCGGTCGTCATTTATATTCCCTGTGTCCCGGTCGTCATTTGTATCCCGGTGTCCCGGTCTGTATATACATTCGTTTTTTAGTTTTGTTTTTCTCCTTTATTTTTTTCCTTTTTTCTTTTTTTTCTTTTTTAGTTTATTTAGATTTTTAGATTTTTTAGTTTTTTTATTAGTTTTTAGTTTTTTTGTAGTTTTTACCATTTTTTTAGTTTTTTTAGTTTTTTTTTTTACTTATGTCCTGGTCGTCATTTATACTCCCTGTGTCCCGGTCGTCATTTGTGTCTCGGTGCTTTGTTGATTGCTAATTTATATTATATTTATATTTATATTTTTTATATTTATTAATATTTTTTTAGTTTTCTTTTTCTCTTATTTTTCAGTTTTTTCCCTTTTTTTAGTTTTTTCTTTTTTAGTTTTTAGTTTTTTTTGTTTTTTACCTTTTTTTAGTTTTTTTAGTTTTTTTAGTTTTTTAGCTTTTTTAGTTTTTTTATTAGTTTTTAGTTTTTTTTTAGTTTTTGCCTTTTTTTAGTTTTTTCAGTTTTTTTAGTTTTTAGTTTTTTACCTTTTTTTAGTTTTTTTTAGTTTTTTAGCTTTTTTAGTTTTTTTTCTTTTTATTTTTTTTTGTAGTTTTTACCTTTTTTAGTTTTTTTTCTTCTTTTGTATTAGTGTGAAATAATTCAGACGTCATATGCGGACAAACACGACGTCACTCGACAGACAGACAGACAGACATAACCCACAAACAACTTATTTTTATATATATTTATTCATATTTTTTTAGTTTTCTTTTTCTCTTTTATTTTTCAGTTTTTTCCTTTTTTTTATTTTTTTTCTTTTTTAGTTTTTAGTTTTTTTTAGTTTTTTACCTTTTTTTAGTTTTTTTTAGTTTTTTTAGTTTTTTAGCTTTTTTAGTTTTTTTATTAGTTTTTATTTTTTTTGTAGTTTTTGCCTTTTTTTATTTTTTTCAGTTTTTTTTTAGTTATTAGATTTTTACCTTTTTTTAGTTTTTTTTAGTTTTTTAGCTTTTTTAGTTTTTTTTTCTTTTTAGTTTTTTTTGTAGTTTTTACCTTTTTTAGTTTTTTTCTTCTTTTGTATTAGTGTGAAATAATTCAGACGTCATATGCGAACAAACATGACGTCACCTGATCCACAGATCCACACACAGACAACTTATTTTTATATATATAGATATATATATATATATATATATATATATATATATATATATATATATATATATATATATATATATATATATATATATATATATATATATATACATATATATATACATATATATATATATATATATATATATATATATATATATATATATATATATATATATATATATATATATATATATATATATATATATATATATATATATATATATATATATATATATATATATATATATATATATATATATATATATATATATATATATATATATATATATATATGGATATCACGGACCATTAGAAGGAGCAAACTAACTGAAAGATTTTGTCTGCAAAGTGATTTGTTACTTTAAATTAAATAAAAAAATCAGTTTTTTTTTAACTGAAAGTAAGGAGCGACATTAAAACTTAAAACGAACAGAAATTACTCCGTGTATGAAAGAGACTGTTTCCTTCTCAACGCCCCGCTCTTTACGCTAAGTTTGACTCTTTCTCTCAATTCTACTTTATTAAACAGTAAAAAAGTGACTGTAAGAAATTTTGACACAGACAAGACAAACAGTTTAAGTGGAATGACATTAGTTGAAAGATTTTGGGATTGCCTCGTTCAAAAATTCCCATAGGGACGACGAGCCTGTCCAAACGATGAACCTTAGGGAAAAACGTCACCTGGCTTCGACTCTGGTATTGAATGCGAAGCATCAAAATGTGACAGCATGATGTCCCTTGTTCCTTACATCTTTGAAGAGTATCCCAACTTTTACAGGAACATAGCTTACAACAAAGTGGCGACAGATTTTTTGACAGATCAGCCTGAAAGCTTTGAAGAAGGATAAAAGTTTTCTTCATTAAATTTTAGTTATTGGGGTCAAACTTGTGTCTTTGAATTCTAGTTAGTCTCATTGCTTTTTAGTCCATACAGTAAAACTTTAGAAAACGTTTGTGACCTGTTGGCAAAACGAAATTGCTCAAAACCTCAGAAAAGGCCAAATAGAACTATATGCCAAAAAAGGACTAGCCCCATATCTTCTACATTCGTCACCAGCTTAAGTTGGTATCTCCCATTTTTTTTTACCTCCCAATTTACGAATTTGGTGGAAACAGTTTAACACTAAATTTGCTCTATTCAAAAATGACCTCTCCCCCTTCTGGGGGAGAAAAGGATGACCTCTGAAAAAATGACCTCTCCCCTTCTGGCTAAACGCCACAGAATTGTAAAAAAAAAATTGTTGTTGATGTTCTGAGGATTATTTTTTTAACTAAACTTGGTATCATCATTAATATTATGGTCAATACATATAAATGTTCTCCATTATTTATATTTGTATTCCTTTCCTCTTACTTACTCGATTATATTTAATTATATTTTATTTAATATTTAATCATATTCAATTTTATCATCTATTTTTTTAAATTTTAATATTTAATCATCTTTTATATTTAATCTATTATATTATTATATTATTATATTATATTATATTATATTATATTATTATATTATGTTATAAATATAATTATATTATTATATTTATTTATATTTAAGTGTACTGAGCTTCTTTTAGAAAACGATTTAAGTCTATTGAATCTGTTTTTATTAATTTTCTCAAAGCAACTTTCACTTCTGAATTCAAAAGTATAATTAGGTTATTTCTAACACCCACAGTTTCGACACTCTTTTTTCGTTCTTCTTAATTGCGTTTGCAAACAAGTCAAGGCCGCATCTAGGGGGGGGAGTTAAAGAGTATAAATCCCCTCCCCCAAAAGAATGTTTGTTCGACTCGTTCAGGTTCAAGTTCTTTATTAATCAGTAAAAAAATGTTTTCGCAAAACTATCAAATTAATGACCTACGGTGACAATAAATCTAGTGCGAGTTTATACACTAAAAAATTAAAAAAAAAAATAATGATACTGTCTCCAGATCCTGGAATAAAAAGATGTCTCTTGAACTCTTCTTATGATAACGAAAAACAAAACTCCAAATAAATTCCAAATAACCAAGTATAAAATAAATAAAATAATATGAGGAGCATCCACTCTAGAAATTAAATTATTAGTTACTAATTAAGTAATTCTTTAAGTCTAATTTTATTATTAACCAAGGATTTATTCAAATCTATATAACTACGAAATTTGTTCTAATTATATATAATGCTATATCGTGGTGAAAAACGGGACCTTTCAGATTTTATTAAAGCCTGACAAACTATAGAACTGCCACGGATTAAATTTGCATGTAAAACCTGATAAAAATAATCAGACAAAGACGTTCAACGTGTTTGACCATATAACTTTTTGTGGATCATTTACCAGGGTAAGAATACGGGCTAGGCAGGTAACTTTTCAATATACGCAGAACTTCATTTTGATGCCTCTGAAGGGGTAGAATATGAATTTTAAAAGTATTCAAAAAATAATGGGACAGTAATTTATACACGAATGTACTAGGGAATGATAAAGACATATCGGGGCTTAAAACGGCTGAATAAATATCAGATGATTCATCATTCCAATATTTCTTGACAGTTTCAGTCGAAGATAAATTGCATAGCCTTTAACTGATAAATTTGAATCCATTATTATCCCGAGATATTTAGCATTATCTATTCTTTAAATTTCTATGGGTAGGTCCTGAATATTAATCGTCACAATTTCCAATGCTGTTCTCTCTGTACAAGAGCAGACGATCGATTTTATCTTAGCACAATTAATAGACGATTTATTTCTCGAAAACCATAAGATAAGCGTCTTCAGTGCTGATTCCAATCTGAACTTCAAAGATCTGGAGTCGGGGCTGCTGGTATTGCATACCGTGTCATCGGCAAATAATATGTTAAGGCCAATATCTTTAACGCTGTTACTGATATCATTCACACAAATAAGAAATAGCCGCGGAGCCAAAATAGAGCCTTGTGGGGCTCCAACTGACTGAGATTGATATATTGATGAGGAAGAAGTATCGCCTCCGTCGACATACTGATTCCGGTCTTTTAGGTACGATTTTACTAAGTCATTAACTGGGCCTCTTAAACCGAAGTTGTCAAGTTTAGTATGCAGTATTTTATGAGAAATCATATCAAATGCCTTTTGCTGTCTATAAAAATTATAGCAGGAATATCACGTTTGTCGAAGGCGTCATGAACAAATTGAGTCATTGCCATAATAGCATGCTCTATAAAATGAGACTTCCAGAAGCCAAATGGCATCGGACTAAAAAAATTTAGATTTCGTTAGAAAGCCGACTATACGGTTATATATGCACTTTTCGAGCAACTTCCCAAATGTAGACAGAGTTGAAATCGGCCGATAGTTTGTTGGGTTCTTCAGATCTTCTCCTTTATACAGAGAGATAATTCTTTTAGACTTGAAACAAGAAGGAAATTTTCCGATTTTACAAACAGAGGTTGAACACATGGGATAGCGGGATTACAATATTTGGTGCTGAGCACTTAATCAGATTATTAGATGACCGGTCAATCTCTTTCGAAGATCCGTTCCTTAAAAAGCTCCGTTGTTGGTAATAGTTCATCTGAGGTTACAGGAGTAAGAAAAATGGAGCACTTTCCAGATGACGGGCCTGGTCGTTTCCAGAGTTTGACGCGGTTTTATTGCCGATTTGTGCACTTAATGCATTGATAACTTCCACTTTCCCTGCAGCAAGCTTAGTTCCATCTTGGGCTATTGGTTCATCAGTAATATCATGGGTTTTATGGTTTCCTAAGCAATTATTAATTATTTTCCATGTCTTCTTGGGAGACCCTTCTACGTCCACAAATGCTTCGGCTAAGTATTGTCTTTTTTCTGATCTTAAAATTTTAGCATCTGCGAAATTCAGCTAAATTTACTTCAGATGGATGCATTAAGTATGCCTTATATAACAGATTCTTATTGTTATTGATACAAGAAATCCAGGAGATATCCTAGGCTTAATCGGCTTCGTTATATTGTCAGTTTTCCCTTCTAAGCGGTAACATTTGTTAATTGACACAGGTGACGCAATTTTTAAGGTATTCTTGAGCAGGTCTTTCACGTGACCTTCAAGGCATTGGTTTGGATATCTGTCGGTAAGCCGTGTATGGTCAAGTTGGAACTTGATGTTTTCACTTCAATTAGTAGCATTTGACGCTCGAGCAACAACTTCGTCTGCTTTTGTTCTTCGAGTGACCGTACTAATTCGGCTATTTTTCTATCTCTTTCTAAAGCACGATTCTCTAACTCCTGTATTTCGGAAGACGGATTGTTTATTGCTGTTATTAAATCACCGTGCTTACCAAGTAGTCGGTCTAACTTTTCGTTTTGGAGCTCATTAGCTTGGTTGAATGTGACTTGTGATATCGGAATATTCATTATGTAATCTGGCGATATACCCGAACTAAAAAAATGATTTTTCTAAAACCACTGTTGGAGAACCACTGTTTTAGACCTATTATGTATCTCATCTTCTTGTTGGTGCTTTGATTTTATCCATCAATTTTGCGTATGAGGTAGATAAAAGTCGTTAAATGAAAAAATTATGCCCCCATGAAGCCTAGCCAAGCTTACCTGCCCTCGATTTGACTTTTTGCCTTTTATATTTGGGAAATATAATTATTATGCTTAGGAATATAATAAACTATTATACTTACATATTAATAATGGAATAAGGGTTGGAAAGCTGTAGGAAAAACTGGTGTGACAAAGTGCTTGTTAAAAAAAAATTGTCCGATAATTTAATCAGGTTTCGTTTTAGCATTATGGAAAATTCATACTTGGCATAATGACCAAATTATGTGCTCCAATCAGAGATGAAAAGATGCAAGAACTGGCAGCTGAAGAAAATGTGATAAAACTATACAGGTGATTTCTTCATTTTTTGTATTCTTACAATGGGGTGTTATTTTGGGGGTGGGGGGGGAGAAACGCAGTTGCCCGCGCCCAATAATTCGAAGAAAAAATTATTATATAACCAGTGCCCCTTGACTATCCAGATATGAACCACTCTTGCCTTCTAATAAATTTGCTGGAGCTACGCCCCTGTTCTTACCCTAAAGTTAAGACTTGCCTTTAAATTTGTATCATCCAAACGAAATCTTTTATAGTGAACCTGATAATGTGTACTTTTCGTTACGTTTCAAGTGCTCAATTTTTTTTTTTCGTGAATAAGAGCCTTACTTTCTAGATTATATTTCATGGGAAAATTTTGTTTCCCGAATAGTTTCCTGGTCAGTCTCAATAATATTTATTGAAAGTTTGAATTGACTATGCTTGACTTCATAACGATTTTACGAGGACAAATCATTGACTTGATAAAAGTTATCTGTAATAAAAAGCTACTGTGCCTTAAAACTACATCAGGTTATCGCTAAAAATTATTTTTAAGAAGAATATTCATGTTCTGTGCCTAGAGATAAGTTTGCACGACTCAAATAATATATCTTTATGTTTCCTTTTTTATGTCATGATTTGCAAAATTAAGCTTCTTCGATGCATTATACTACTGTCCTACACTTAATTTCTTGGATATGCATTTGTTTTGATTTATACATTGGAGGAGCATTACTTTGGTTTTGTCTTCTTTTTTTCTAATCCGCGAATTCCAAATTCTTCTTAGAAGGTGGTAAGGGTCTAACTTCCGCAGCTTTTACAGAAAGTATGGATCTCAGGCCTGGTGTTGGCCGTGGTCATGAATATGGCATCCCTTTCTGGAATGCTGCGTACACTTCCTGCCTCAGCCTAAAATTTAGAGGGGTCGAAAACTTCAGTATTGTTGTACACATAAGAAAAACAATGTGGTTCAAATCTTAAGAAAAGGGAGGGACTTGTAAGAAACAATTGGCTGTGTTGTCTTGGTTATCTTTGTAATGAAGGGCTGATATCTTTTGCTAGTTGGTGTAGACTTACCTATCATTTGCTTGTGATTCATCGGAACATAGGAACGTACGAAAAATTCGGTTTCGTATCCATTACAGAGAGGGGTGTGCAAGTAAGATCAGGTTGTATTTTTTCTTCTTGGATTTAGTCAGCGTTGCCAGTCAACTTTTTATTTTTTATGCAAGGTTTGATGGTGACAGGTTAGGTTAGGTATTTAACCTATTTCTGAGATTTAAAGTTTAATTTAACGTAATCTAACCTAGCCTAGCTTTAACTTTTCAAACAGTTCGTGGTAACGAACTGTAGTAAGGAGCGACCCGGCTCAATAGTAACCGAAACTCTAAAGAACGGAATTTCGATACCAATTGTTACATCAAAAGAATCGCCTTTTAGTTCTGAAATTTAAATATATAAGTTTCATCAAGTTTAGTCTTACCCATCAAAAGTTACGAGCTTGAGAAAATTTGTTTTATTTTAGAAAATAGGAGAAAACACCCCCTAAAGTCATAGAATCTCAACGAAAATCATACATCAGATTCAGCGTATCAGCGAACCCTACTTTAGAAGTTTCAAGCTCCTATCTACAAAAATGTGGAATTTTGTCTTTTTTTGCCAGAAGACAGATCACGCATGTGTGTTTATTTGTTTGTTTGTTTTTTGTTTTGTTTTTTCCAGGGGTGATAGTAACTACCCAGTGGTCCTAGAATGTCGCGAGAGGGCCCATTCTAACGGAAATTAAAAGTTCTAGTGCCCTTTTTAAGTGACCAAAAAATTAGAGGACACCTATGCCCCCTCCCACGCACATTTTTCCCCAAAGTCACCGGATTAAAATTTTGAGATAGCCATTCTGTTCAGCTTAGCCAAAAACCTAATAACTATGTCTTTTGGGACGACTTCATCCCCCACAGTGCCCGGGAGAGGGACTGCAATCTACAAATTTTGACCATTGTTTACATACAGTAATGGCCATAATGAAGTGTACAGACGTTTTTAGGGGGATTTTTCGTGTTGTGGTGGGTATGGGTCGGGGAGAGTGGTTACGTGAGAGGATCTTTCCATGGAGAAATTTCCATGAAGTGGGCGCAGGATTTTCTAGCATTATTTAAAAAAGAGAAAATAAATTAAAAAAAAATTTCAACTAGAAGTAATGAGCAGCATTAAAACCAAAAACAAACCGAAAATATTACGTATATAAGGGAATTCGTCTCCTCCACAATACCTTGCTCTTTACGCTAAAGTATTTTTAACAATTTCAACTATTTATTCTATTTATTCTGTTTTTTTCAGGGGTGATCGTATCGACTCAGTGGTCCTAGAATGTCGCGAGAGGGTTCATTCCAACGGAAATCAAAAGTTCTAGTGCCCTTTTTAAGTGACCAAAGAATTGGAGGACACCTATGCCCCCTCCCACGCACATGTTTCCCCAAGGTCACCGGATTAAAATTTTGAGATAGCCATTCTGCTCAGCTTAGCCAAAAACCTAATAACTATGTCTTTTGGGACGACTTCATCCCCCACAGTGCCCGGGAGAGGGACTGCAATTTACAAATTTTGACCACTGTTTACATACAGTAATGGCTATAATGAAGTGTACAGACGTTTTCAGGGGAAATTTTTCGTGTTGGGTGCGTATGGGTGGGGGAGAGGGGGTTACGTGGGACGATCTTTCCATGGAGAAATTTTCATGAAGCGGGCGCAGGATTTTCTAGTATTATTTAAAAAAAGAGAAAATAAATAAAAAAAAAATTCAACTAGAAGTAATGAGCAGCATTAAAACCTTTAAACGAACCGAAAATATTACGTATATAAGGGAAATCGTCTCGTCCACAATACCTCCCTCTTTACGCTAAAGGTTTTTATTATTTTAAAAACTTGAGTTGTGACAAAGAGTCAAACTTTAGTGTAAAGAGTGAGGCGTTTAGGAGGGGACAACCCCTTTCATATAAAGAATAATTTCTGTTCGTTTTAAGTTGTAATGTCTCTCCTTACTTGCAGTGAAAATAACTTGTTTTTTTTATAATTAATGCCATTAAAGCATTCATAAGACTGAAAAGGCTGATCGACTAATGTAATTGAATCCGAGGAGAGAAAAGGGAATTTCAGACATTTGCCGGTGAATGTCGATATGAATCAAATTTCAGACATTCACACTAAAATATACATCAAAATTTTAATTTTTTAAGAAAAATACTTTGAGTCGATCTGTGGGATTCCTCCCTATATCTTCTTCCGCTATTGATGTATGGCGTAAATATCTGTAATTTTGTTGGTATTTTTAGCAATATGTGTCTTATGATATCTGCATCACACATTTCTCTGCATTAATGTACATTAAGTTAAATGCTTACATTAGTGTCCATCAATACATTGCTTTATGACAATATATTGATGGGAAATTCACGTTCAATCTTTTATTTTTATAGCCTTTTTTAGGACCTATTAAATATATTGGTCTTGACCTAATTCATTAGTTTATATAATGTTAAGTGCGAAATCAAATTTATTAGAATTAATTTCCAAAGATATTTTTCCCCATTAAATTCTGTGTATCTCATTTTTTGCAGAGGAATATTGGATGCTTTGCAGCTTATGCATATGGATTTCGCAAATTTTACTATACAAGCCTTTCGACCAGAAATTCAACGCCAAAGTATTGAATATGAAAAACAGAAATTCAAGGATTTTCTTGCTACACAAGAAGGTAATTATTTCTTCCTTTCTGGTATTTTTTCGAATAAATTATTCTTAGGAACACCTAACTAGATTATTTATATGTCACTCTCGGTTGTTACGAAAATCAAGTCTTCGGTGCTCGGAGGAGTACTCTTCGGGACCTGAAATCAGGGCACCTGTTTGCTAGTTTCAGGACTGAAAAGGCCTTTTGTGGCAACATTGTTCATAAACAATCGTGTTCTAGGGACCACCAAAGGTTTTATTGGTCAACGTCGCGGATGATAACTACCCACATTTGAAATCGTTGCAAGTCAAACTTGCTGGTCAAATTTAAGCGGAAATTTATTTTTATTCATGCGATTTTAGAACAGAAAAAAACAGTTAGTTTGCCATAAAATTTTGTTATATTTATTATTAACTTGAACTCTTATCGTGGTTGCAGCGACAGCTGCAACCACGATAAAGGGCATCCACGTAAAGGGCATCCACAGCCTGTAGTAATCTAAAATAAGACATGGGAAAGTACTTTCTTTTGGATCATTCACCCTTTATACCGCCAAAGGGTACTGAAGAAATTATGTTGTATTTAATTGAAACTTTCAAAATTTTATCAGACAGTGAAAAGGTTTATAAACAGTAAAAATTACTGGAGTAATCATGAGTTTCATTGAAAATAGTAAAGCAGTGTTTGGCTTCGGACATCGGGATTTACTAACTTAGACCATGCTTTAAAGCAGGCAAAGCGAACGTCGGTTCTTCGTCCCTGGACCGGTTTTTTTTTAATACAGGCAGGCTGATACAGTCAGAAAGTCTGTTCAATCTTAGCGAATTGATTCGCTATTGTTTCCGTTCGCCTGCCCTATTTTTATTTCCTCTTTCAGCTTTACTATTGTTTACCCCCAGTCTTTTTTTTATGCATGTGAGCTTTTTCTATCTTTTCTTTTTTTTCTTTTTTTTAGCTATGATGACCTTTGCCGACTTTCAGTAAATCCATTTGACTAGTTGTGGTTGTTTACCTGCTTGCATAAACATCTCACGGCTACTAGGACATTCCAATATTAGTACCAGCTGTATGGTGGTTGTTCACCTGCTTGCGTAAACAGTTTGCGGCTATTGGGAGATTCTTCTATTATCACTAGCTGTTTGGTGGCTGTTTACCAGCTTGCATAAACATTGTATGGCCACTGCGAGACTCTAGTATTTAATGCCGGCTCTACGGTGGTTTACCTGCTTGCATAAACATTTCACGGCTACCGAAAGACTCCAGTATTAGTACCAGCTGTATGGTGGTTGTTCACCTGCTTGCGTAAACAGTTTGCGGCTATTGGGAGATTCTTCTATTAGCACTAGCTGTTTGGTGGCTGTTTACCAGCTTGCATAAACATTGTATGGCCAATGCGAGACTCTAGTATTTAATGCCGGCTCTATGGTGGTTTACCTGCTTGCATAAACATTTCACGGCTACCAAAAGACTCCAGTATTAGTACCAACTGTATGGTGGCTGTTCACCTGCTTGCATAAACATTTTGCGGCAATTGGGAGATTCTACTATTGCTACCAGCTGTATGGTGGTTGTTCACCTGCTTGCATAAACATTTTACAGCTATTGGGAGATTCTACTATTTGTACCAGCTGTATGGTGGCTGTTTATCAGCTTCCACAAGCATTTTATGGCTACTGGGAGACTCCAGCATTAATACCAGCTGTGTGGTGATTGTTTACCTGTTTTTACAAACATTTCACGGCTATTGGGAGACTCTAATATTAGTACCAGTTGTATGGTGATTGTTTACCTGTTTGCTTAAACCTTTTACGGCTATTGGGAGATTCTACTATTACTACAAGCTGTATGGTGGCTGCTTACCTGCTTGCAAAAACATTTTAAGGATACTGGGAGACTCCGCTATTAGTGTCAGCTGTATATTGGTTGTTTACCTGCTTGCATAAACCTTTTACGGCAATTAGGAGATTCTACTATTACTACGAGCTACATGGTGGCTGTTTACCTGCTTGCAAAAACATTTTAAGGCTACTGGGTGACTCCGCTATTAGTGCCAGCTGTATGGTGGTTGTTTACCTGCTTGCATTTAAACCTTTTAAGGCTATTAGGAGATTCTATTACTACTACTAGCTGTATGGTGGCTGTTTACCTGCTTGCATAAACATTTTAAGGCTACTGGGAGACTCCGCTATTAGTACCAGCTGTATGGTGGTTGTTTACCTGCTTGCATTTAAACCTTTTAAGGCTATTAGGAGATTCTATTACTACTACTAGCTGTATGGTGGCTGTTTACCTGCTTGCAAAAACATTTTAAGGCTACTAGGTGACTCCGCTATTAGTGCCAGCTGTATGGTGGTTGTTTACCTGCTTGCATTTAAACCTTTTAAGGCTATTAGGAGACTCTATTACTACTACTAGCTGTATGGTGGCTGTTTACCTGCTTGCATAAACATTTTAAGGCTACTGGGAGACTCCGCTACTAGTGCCAGCTGTATGGTGGTTGTTTACATGCTTGCATAAACCTTTTACGGCTATTGGAAGATTCTACTATCAGTACGAGTTGTATGGTGGCTGTTTGCCTGCTTGCATAAACATTTTAAGGCTACTGGGAGACTCCGCTATTAGTGCCAGCTGTATGGTGGTTGTTTACCTGCTTGCATTTAAACCTTTTAAGGCTATTAGGAGATTTTATTACTACTACTAGCTGTATGGTGGCTGGTTACCTGCTTGCAAAAACATTTTAAGGCTACTGGGTGACTCCGCTATTAGTGCCAGCTGTATGGTGGTTGTTTACCTGCTTGCATTTAAACCTTTTAAGGCTATTAGGAGATTCTATTACTACTACTAGCTGTATGGTGGCTGTTTACCTGCTTGCATAAACATTTTAAGGCTACTGGGAGACTCCGCTATTAGTGCCAGCTGTATGGTGGTTGTTTACCTGCTTGCATTTAAACCTTTTAAGGCTATTAGGAGATTCCATTACTACTACTAGCTGTATGGTGGCTTTTTACCTGCTTGCAAAAACATTTTAAGGCTACTGGGTGACTCCGCTATTAGTGCCAGCTGTATGGTGGTTATTTACCTGCTTGCATTTAAACCTTTTAAGGCTATTAGGAGATTCTATTACTACTGCTAGCTGTATGGTGGCTGTTTACCTGCTTGCAAAAACATTTTAAGGCTATTGGGTGACTCCGCTATTAGTGCCATCTGTATGGTGGTTGTTTACCTGCTTGCATTTAAACCTTTTAAGGCTATTAGGAGATTCTATTACTACTACTAGCTGTATGGTGGCTGTTTACCTGCTTGCAAAAACATTTTAAGGCTACTGGGTGACTCCGCTATTAGTGCCAGCTGTATGGTGGTTGTTTACCTGCTTGCATTTAAACCTTTTAAGGCTATTAGGAGATTCTATTACTACTATAGCTGTATGGTGGCTGTTTACCTGCTTGCATAAACATTTTAAGGCTACTGGGAGACTCCGCTATTAGTGCCAGCTGTATGGTGGTTGTTTACCTGCTTGCATTTAAACCTTTTAAGGCTATTAGGAGATTCTATTACTACTACTAGCTGTATGATGGCTGTTTACCTGCTTGCATAAACATTTTAAGGCTACTGGGAGACTCCGCTATTAGTGCCAGCTGTATGGTGGTTGCTTACATGCTTGCATAAACCTTTTACGGCTATTGGAAGATTCTACTATTAGTACGAGTTGTATGGTGGCTTTTTACCTGCTTGCATAAACATTTTAAGGCTACTGGGAGACTCCGCTATTAGTGCCAGCTGTATGGTGGTTGTTTACCTGCTTGCATTTAAACCTTTTAAGGCTATTAGGAGATTCTATTACTACTACTAGCTGTATGGTGGCTGTTTACCTGCTTGCAAAAACATTTTAAGGCTACTGGGTGACTCCGCTATTAGTGCCAGCTGTATGGTGGTTGTTTACCTGCTTGCATTTAAACCTCTTAAGGCTATTAGGAGATTCTATTACTACTACTAGCTGTATGATGGCTGTATACCTGCTTGCATAAACATTTAAAGGCTACTGGGAGACTCCGCTATTAGTGCCAGCTGTATGGTGGTTGCTTACATGCTTGCATAAACCTTTTACGGCTATTGGAAGATTCTACTATTAGTACGAGTTGTATGGTGGCTTTTTACCTGCTTGCATAAACATTTTAAGGCTACTGGGAGACTCCGCTATTAGTGCCAGCTGTATGGTGGTTGTTTACCTGCTTGCATTTAAACCTTTTAAGGCTATTAGGAGATTCTATTACTACTACTAGCTGTATGGTGGCTGTTTACCTGCTTGCAAAAACATTTTAAGGCTACTGGGTGACTCCGCTATTAGTGCCAGCTGTATGGTGGTTGTTTACCTGCTTGCATTTAAACCTTTTAAGGCTATTAGGAGATTCTATTACTACTACTAGCTGTATGGTGGCTGTTTACCTGCTTGCATAATCATTTTAAGGCTACTGGGAGACTCCGCTATTAGTGCCAGCTGTATGGTGGTTGCTTACATGCTTGCATAAACCTTTTACGGCTATTGGAAGATTCTACTATTAGTTCGAGTTGTATGGTGGCTGTTTGCCTGCTTGCATAAACATTTTACGGTTACTTGTAGGCTCCACTATTTGTACAAGCTGTATGGTGGTTGTTTACCTGCTTGCACAAACATTTTACAGCTATTGGGAGACTCCATTATGAGTGGCTGGAGTGTCGAAAAAATTATGTACATCAATGAGTAGGAGGTAGTAACTACTCATGTAGGTATCGTAATTGACGGGTACATGTACGAAACAGACAATATACTGAGCAGATCTATAGCACCTGATTATAGATGAAGAGTTAGTTTGATGTTAAAGTTCCCCATTAAAATGGCTTTGTTCCCTTGTCTCTTCAGAAGATCAGATATTTGACCTAAGATTTTCAGGAACGAAGAGACATATCCTGCCAGTGGAAGGTATACTTCTCCAAGTGTTATTTTCTGCTTTGAAGGTAAAATTATTTCCAAGAAGAGAGATTCATAAACTCCTTCAGTATTCCGAGTTAATTCTTTATTCATGCAGGCTGAGTATTCTTGCCGCCTGTTAATAGCCAAGTCTCCTCTATTCATTGCATATTTGTGCAGGAATTGGAAAGAATAACCAGGTATTACCCCACCGATACCCTAAAAGGGTGTCGGTGTTTCTTATTAGAAAAGTTTAGCACATCCCGACTGCATCTGGCTGCAACTAAAAGCATAACGAAAAAGTATAACATAACTAAAAGCAAAAAACGAAAACCATAACCCTTGACAGTTAAGCTAGAGAAGAGTGAGCTGAGAGTCAGAGCGTCCCTTAGTCACATTACACACCTCTTCATATCGGCTTCTAGGAAACTTTCTCTGATCAAACAGGGAATCTGATTCATTACTAATTTCAACATCGAAAACGTTTTCCAAATCCAGAAATATTTCTTCCAACTCTGCTAATCTTGCATTACTTTGACGTGCTGAAGAAGAGGCGCCCCCCTTGAGGTCAGAACTGGAATTCATAACTTACCACATACTCGAGAGAGGCAATGGCTGTACTTCTGAAAGGAGCAGTAGACCACTTTGAAGTTTGCAAACCCGAACTTTTCTTACCACACGGAAACAGAAAAACAATAAGGACACATGGAAAGGAAATACATCACTTTGGATCAGCAGAAAAAACAACTTCAGTATTAAGCAAACGGCAAGTAAACAATAATACTCTCAGGGGGAGCAGTTATAATACTTTTTGATTAATATGTTTAACTTATTTCTTTACCACCATAATTTTCCTATATTCTCCCCAAATCCTACCACAATCAGTACTATAGCTGCCCCAACAACTTTCTAAATGCAAAATTTTGTAACATTCTATGCTTCCGAATCAGATTCATGGGGATTGTCTGGCCCAGCGCGGCGAAGCTTGAGTGGATTGTAGCAGTCATCTAGCAGCTTCATCCATTGCGGCGTCTTTGATTTTTTGGTTTCTAACCAAAGTTTGATTCCTTTTTAATCAAACGCGTTTTTGTCACTTTTTCACTCGCTATTTTTGAAATTCTTATATTGTAGACAAGAGATAATAGCTCTTTCAGTCTTTTACCGAGATCACCAGGCAAGTCCACAGAAACACTCAGACCAGTTTTTTTCAACTTCACACACTCTTTCATTATTTTCGACTGGTCAAAATTTCCTACGCTAGCGAAAATCGGATCTGCGGACCTTTTTCGTTGCGCACTGTTTCTAAGAGTCGGGCCGCTAGGGCTATACGACTCGGAGTGTGACGTTTTCTTTGAAATTTTGCATACATAACTGTTACGTATCTGGTTAGCATTAGCTAATCCCAGTTTTGACCCGAAGAAGCTATTTACTTTCTGACGGAGGTCTTCGCCTTCTATTCTAGGCTGTGGATAACAAAATTATTCCTTCTAGAGTACAGTCCAGAGTGAAGAGCAGTCGTTTCTACTTTAACAAGCTCAGATCTAAGCAGCCTATTTTCCGAAATAAGGAGCTTATTTTCTTGCTGGGGCTTTGCAATCGTCTGTAGGAGTTCATCCGTACGGTCATTGAAATCTTGTTGTGTGAGTGACATTATTATCGACTGTAATGCCGCTAGGCTTTTAAGTTATTCTTAAGAAATCATAGAATGAGACTTAATTGCAGGAGCAAGTGTAGTCCATCAAGTCCGTCCAGGAACAAGGGAAGCGGAGGGACCAACTCACCTATTCTCTGCAATTTAAGGGGAACCAAATACTGGCAGGTACCTGGTAAAACCTGGCAGGGCCCTTGTGGTTGGTTCCTCCCCTCTTCTGCTTGTTGCCTGAGACGCTTGCAGAGCACCGCTAATGCGCCTAAAGTGCTCTTTCGAAACCAACATCCCTTAAGAAATTTGGATATGGAAGACGCTGTAGAATTACAAACATATAATGAAAAAATGTTAGAGCACCTTAATTAAATGAGGAAAAATATCCAATAAGAATGTAATTTTTTATTTCCTTTCTTGTACTAGTTTTGATGCTTCGATGAAAGTTTGATGTTGAGTAAATCTTATTTTGAAATAAGGAGTTTTTTAAAAACTTGAAACTTTTTGCTATGAAAGAATTGGGGCTATGTACTTTTAATGGTTTCTTCACTACAAACAAGAGCATGGCTACTGCCCGTTTCCCCAACGGTAAAAGTATCATTCTCTTACTTAAATAACCAATTCTCTTACTTAGAATTATCATTCTCTTACTTAAGTGGCTACAAAGTTCGGTAAAATTGGTTCATCTTTTTTTATTATTATTGTAAATGGGAGAACAGAATTCAAAGACATGTGAGAATTAGATTAAGGATTGGTTGTTAGACTGTGGTCGTTTTCAGGGAGTAGAGGTTATGTACTCCTACTGAATGGTGTCTTCACTACTTACAAGAGTATGGTTACTGCCCGTTTCTCTAACGGTAAAAGTATAAGGCCTACTGCGTATTTAGCGCTTTACTAAAAGGAACTATCTTACAAATATTTTCTTTTGTTTTTATTACAGCATTGAAAATAAAATGAAAATTTCAATGAAACCAGACCAGGATTTAACATTCAGCTTATAATTTTTATCAATAAAGGGTATTTGGTACCTAATCGAAAACCATGATCTTTCAGAGCTTACAAAAGGATTTCGGTACATCCCAGACCTCCGACAATCCGAACGAGGAAGTAAAATTAACAGAGATTTGTCATAGAAATAGTTTTTAGAATTTTGGATTTGAAAATGCCAAACTCCATTTTGCCCCTCTTCCCTGCTCCATAGCTGAAATTTAGTTTCTTCAAAAATCTTGTCAAAACTAAGATAAGCCTGCATAATTCTAGCATCCAAAGACCCAACCCAAAACGGGTCAGTTTTCTTTATTATATATTTTGGTACCATGACTCTTTATTTAGGTTTCACTGTCATTTTCACTTAGTTTGGGAAAATTGGCTCTGACTTTACCCCCCCCCCTTTTCCCAGGATTTTAACGAAATTATGCAACTGATAATAGGAACTAAGGTATTTCCATAGATTTATCACCTGGGTAGATACCAGGTAATATGGAACAATTATATTGCAACTTACTTGTAGGTGAACAACCGTGTAGCTGCTACATATTATTCATATATAATACTTTGAACTTCAGTAAAATAAGAAAGCTATGAATAGAAGCATTAGAAAATTGTTGCTGTTTTTACACTTCATTCATTATACCTCCTTGCAAATATGGTCAGAAATAACATACTTAGGTCTGCAGCACTCGATAGATCGGCATAGAGAGGTACCATTCCTCTTGTGCACCACTCGGCGTGGACCGACTCAAGCCTAAGTGAAGTAAGTAGCTAAATATGGCAAAGCTGACAGGTTTTGCCCGTGAATAACTATGTCCCTTCTTTCTCTCTGTGTTACACTAGTCCAGGAGACTATCGCTCAAACGCTTGAGAACAGAATTAAGCTTTAAGTCTTAGTTGAGGGCCTTGAAGTTTTACGGGTATATTTGTTCTCTTTTTATTTTATGTGGAATTATTGATTATATGTAAAAAAAATACAATATTTGGGATCTTTAGTGAAATAAACTTTCTCGGAAATGCTTATTCCAGAAATTCTTTTGTCCTATCTATGTACGTATATAGGGTGTCCATAAAGCTTGGTTTTCTTTCAAAATGTTATACCTCAGTCAGTTTCTGTGCTAGAATGTAAACTGAAGGAAACATGTTGACATGTTGTGCGGCTGAAGGTTGACATGTTGTGCAAAACTACCGTGGGCTAAAATTTACCTGTCCGCAAAGGATGCTACATTACCTTGTGAAAAATAACTGTTTTATAACTACTTTAGATGGACTACAGTACACCCGAGAATGGTTATTACGAAACATAAAGCCAGATACGTATCCAGAGGGAGCATCCCAGCGAACGATCAATAATATGACTTTGGTTTCTGCATACTTGGAACTCCTGGAGTGGAAGGACGAAAATGTTTTCCCAGAGGCAAGTAAATTTGCTTTTATAAAGAGAATTCTTAAAAAAATTGATTATTTTTAGCAGCTTTCAGAAGTTTAACTCCAAATTTTGCACTTCAGTGTCAAAATAGCAAAAAAGATGAAAATATTAAAAAGAAAAATCTTATACCTCTGTCAGTCTGTGCGAGAGAAGGTAGGGTTGCCATCGTTCCTTATATATTGGGGTCGTCAGAGTAATGAACCTTCTTTTCCCAAACTCCCGACAAGACCATATTTTGGGAAATACCGTTACCAACCTGACTCAAGTACTGAAAAAATGCCTTCGGGTATTGCAGTCTCAATCAGTCCCATTTATGTCAATGAGCTTGTTTTGACAGGATCTTCTTGTAATTTTCCTGCGGGCAATTTTTTAAATGGTATGGGGCTGGAATATGAACCGGAAGAAATGGGCAGTTTCCCTTTGAATAGCGATTTGATAAGACGAAGTCTATCTATTATCTGTCCATGTGTCATTCCTGGGGCAGAAGAACTAAGGTAGGTAGCCAGGTTGCCATTTACATTCTTTTCCATTTATATTGCTTAAAATAGGCTAGAGAAAACTTTTTTCTCCTTTGGATCCCTCTGCTGACTAAGCATGCCTACAAACTACGGTTTCCTAAAAATTTTCCTAACTGTTGTTTCAATAGCATGCTTTTTTAAGGTACGACCACATTTTCTTCAGTTTTGCAACGTTGAACCTTGAAAATAAGAAAATAACTTAATTAGTTCAGTTTTGAAACGCTTTCCCTCTATAAAAATTCAAACATTTACCTACTATCTATTGATTCCCAAATACAACTATACTTTCAAAGTAAGCCTATAGCTTCTTAGTCTGTTTGGTGATGTAGCTTTTTAGTTTATTTTTGTCGATTTTTCACTCATGCTTCTTTTTTGTAAATTTTGCCCCCGCCTTTATCAAAGTCTACATAACATCATGCGGAAGTTTTTCATTAAAAACTAAATTTTCTATTCTTAAGTTTTTTTTTAAGATAAATAATATGGTTGTTTAAGTTTCTACTTAACCAATTCTAGAAAAAATTGATTTCACTTTCACTTTCTTTGTTACTTTATGTTTTAGTTTTGTCTTTCATTTATTTCAACTAGGTTATTTGAAAGTTTCATAAGATTTAGTAACCAAAACTTAATAAAGAAATTTAAATTATTGTTCTTTAATTATGTTTTTTGTCTCGAGCAACAAGAATATGTGTAAAAGCATACATATGGAACATAATATACGATTCTGCAGAATACTTAGATGAACCGCTAGTGACTCCTGGGGTCATTTTCTAGTGGAACTTTGTAAAAAAAACTGTGAAACAGAAACTTCAATATAGGCTAAAAAACGCTTTTACTGCATGTAGTGTCCCACTATATAGAGACCCGAAATCCATGTTATTCCAGACATTTGTGGGAAATATAATCTTTAAAAACTAATTATGCTTTATTGAATTCATCTAAATATTGATATAATTAAGTACTGTGTTTTGTATTAGTTCGCTTTTAAACTTCATGTGCTCGTTTTGCAATTACTCACTAAGCCCTTTCTAAAATTTGGCGAAAATCAAAAATCTATTAGCGGAATGTGTGCTTTCTGTATTTGCTTTCTGCTGGATTATAATAAACAAGCTTAATAAACCTTTGATGTAGAAACTGCAAGCCATTCATTAAACATGTATGGCACATTCCGCGTATTGTATCAATGTTACTGTGAATGCCCAAAATCTGGTTAATGTCGACATTCACCGGTGAATGTCAAAAATTCCTTCGAAGCTTGGAATCAATTTGCTTTATGAATCAGCTTTTTCAGTCTTATTTAAGCTTTGATGGTAAAAATTCAAGTTAGGCTAGGTTAGGTTGCGTTAGGCTGTCTTTAATCTGGTTAATGTCAATATTCACCAGTGAATATCCAAAATTCCTTTTTCTCTGCTTGGAATCAATTAGCTATGTGAATCAACTTTTTCAGTCTTATTTAAGCTTTTATGGTAAAATTTAAGTTATTTTAGGTTAGATTAGGTTGTGTTAGGTTAGGCTAAACTAGGTTATAAATCCTAGAAATGGGTTAAAAACCTAACATAACCCAACTTAACCTGTCACCATCAAATCTTGCATAAAACTGAAAAAGTTGACTAGTAACACTGACTAAATCCAAGGAGAAAAAAGGTATTTCGGACATTCACCGGCCATTCAAATGGCCATTCCATGTCGACGTTCAAAATTTCGGACATTCACGGTAACATCAACATTATCATGAATATAAAACTTTGATTTATTGTAGACTCTGCTGATGGATCAACATCGATTTTTGGCATTGAGAGAGCTGTCAGAGAAGATTGAGTTGGTGGCAGCTGTAATTCTAGTTGTCAGTGCTTCTGTTCAAACTGCTAGTGTCTCTTCTACAGATTTTAGGAAGACCTTAAAGCAGCACACATTCGACATTGTCGGAAATGATTACACAATGAGGTAATGAGGTTGTACAGTCCTGTTACTAAACCAAAGGACGTGTGTTGCAAAACCGAAAGACAGTGAACCTCAATGTCTATACATGGATTTCGATAAAAACGGAAAAAAAAATAAAAATAAAGTTTTGTTGACGATTAAGATTACCAAACTAGGGTGACATTCAGCTAGTAGAATGGAAAACGAGAAGATGAAACAAATATTTTGGCTAAAACCTCTATCCTCAGTGCTAAAAAAGAAAAATAGGAAGGAAAAGGGCTATATAAAACAAAAACGAATCTTTTGATGTTAACTGTACCGAAACAGAGAAATATACTGAGAAACATTCGAGTCGTTCCTCTGGTTCATTATAGTTAACTTCAAGAGGTTATTTTTTGTTTTATTCTAACTTTTTGGAAGTCTTCGCCGAAATATATGCTTTGTCTTTCGGTTATTTTTCCCGCTGACTAAAAATCACCTCGTTTGGTTTTTTAATTATAATATATATATAACAAAGGATGCTACTACTACTACTAACAGCTCACCGCAGCACCAAGCCGACTGAGGCCAACACAGCTACGCACGCTCCTCCTCCGTCCCAATCTATTCAAAGCCTCCCTCTTTACGCCCTCTCAGAAAGTTCCAATTTCCTGTAAATCTTTTTTATGACATCTACCCACCCCAGACGAAGACGACCTGCTTTCCGTTTAGCCCAAGACAGTTGGCCGAAAAGGACAATCTTCGGCAATCTACTCTTCATCCGCAGAACGTGCCCTAGCCATCTCAACCTTTGTTTAAAATACACCATGTTTCTACCTGGGACCCTGTTTATTTACTCGTAAGTTATCTTGAAAATAAATATAGATTAGGTAAAAGAAAAACTACTTTCAAAAATACCCTAAAAAAAACTGTTATTATAAAGCTATTTTGTTTACGTAATAATAAATGATTCGTAAAAAAGAGCATATTATGTAGTTAAAGTAGGGACTTGCCCAGGAGTCAGCATTTATCTGCGGAAGTCACCCTCATTTGGCCTGTTAATTTGCCTGTCATTTGGCCATTTGACCTGATTTTTGTCGAACGAATGAGTAAGAGTAATCGAGGCTTCCAACTCGTTGCAATTGCATCTACGAAAAAACATTGTGGATCGGGTTTCCAAGAAACCAATGGTTCAATACGAAAATTTTAACTAGTTGCAAACAAATCAATGTCTATCGACTGAGATACCAGAATATTTCATAATTTCAAATATTCAATTTACATCTTTTTTTTTATTAAATTTTCGTGATAATTCAATTTTTTGGTGATATGAAATTTAGACACAAAAAGAGTGGCAGCGATATTAGCCACTCCAGGGATATGTTCTGCAGATAACCACTCTTTGCCCTGCAAAAAGAGCTGCCGAACCTTATTTGCGAAATAATCATAAAACTCAGAATTTGATACTCTCTTTTTATTTATGTAAGCTACTGTAGTTGTATTGTCTGAACATAGTCGGGCATGCATGCCTTTGCTATCCTGAGCAAAGCTTCTTAATCCCGGATAAACGCCCAGCCACGAATCCTCAGCCTAGTTTCGATACATCACAATACAAATATTTGTCAACTGATCTAGGCTCATTGCTTTAGAAGAATGATTATATCCAACCATTATCGCAGTTCCAAACTTACATCGGATATTAAAGTTAAATTACCAAAATTTGCCCTGCGAGGGTTTTAGTGAGCACTCAACGACTCCACTTTCTGGTAAAAAGAAGACCCTAATTTCTGCGATAGTTTGAACAGGGTGATAACGGTAGGCCCCCTCCCATTGCTCGTTTTTTTTGGTTTTTCAAATGATTTTTCAAAATCCACCACGGATTTGGTTTTGGATGGTGCCTTGGCAACATCCTTGCCAAAAAGCAACTCCGTCACTTTGACTTCAGGAGCATATTAAGCTGATCCTACCATGGGATATGGGCTCACTTCGAATATCATTGCATGACGTCTTTATAGACTGATATCATAATCAGTGAGACCAAGCTTGTGACCTGTATCTGTGAGGTTTTTGCCAACCATTTCGTTGATATCATCATTTTCAAGCTCAAGGATCCCATTTGCTGCTTCTAAAACATAAAAGGTTGAGTAAACAACAGTCTACTGCACTTGAAGTGCCTTAAACTCTCTTTAGCCTGTGGTGATAGAGTAGCCCAAATTTTACTATTAACCTTGGAAACAACAATTTAATCGGTATTCGCAGGCCTAGTGTGGTGATCAAAATAAATCCTTCACCTTCCCTATTTCCAGAGGCTCAGAGAAAGCTCTGTTTGTAACTTTAGCAATTTTTTTAACGTTCTTCAGAGACCTTTTTAAATAGAGCGTCATTTGACGTGCTTTCTTTTAATCTTTTGCCTTTGTGCTTTTCCGGAGAAGCCTTCCACTTCCTGTCATTTCTTTGGTCACGGATTTCTTATGGGGCACACACACAGAGCCACGTTCAAGAACCTATTTGTGAGCTACATAGAAGGCCTAGTCTTCTCAAGCTTTCTAGTATTTGGGACGCAAAACGCGTATTCGATCTTGTTAGATTACCAGCTTCGTATATCGAAAATCTTCAACCAAGGATGCTAACACAACAATTTGTCATTCAGTAATATGATACATAGTGACGGTGAAAGTTTTGTTTTTCAAATCAATGGACTGTTAAAAACAACGAAACCGTGCAACCCCAAATCAGTATTTAAATTTCGGTCTTTCCTGTGTCCGGTGACTTATCTAGCTACTTATATTAGAATGACGTAATATAAAAATACCCACGGCACACTTCTTCTTACATACTGTAAGCCTCATATTCCTGCGTCCAAGTAATCTATTTCTAGATGGATCTAAGAAAGTGTTATTTCTTGTAGTTATAGATATCCGTGTTCATGGTGCTGATATAGCAACCGGTCTACCTCAATGTCCCACCTTAAAGCAAGGTTCTAAGACAAACCAATAGAAAGTAGACGACAGTTATCTATCTTTGGAATTTATTCATTGTTTTTGTTTTATTTGAAACATTTACTATAAATGAATTTTCGTACAATAGCCTCTTTTTACAAATTCGGCTATTAATGATTGTTTGTGCTGGTTTAGCTCATGCTGAACATTAAAATATCAGTCCAGCTCGAAAGCGTAGCTAAGGTGCTCCGCTTTGGAGTAAAATTGATAAATTAAACCAAGTTTGAAGTTTGATTGTAATTTTACTACAGAAAAAGGAACATCAGCGTAGTTGAGAGTTCAACTACCCTCCCGATTTTTCTTACCGTTGAACTCTCAGCGCTTCACCATGAGCTCCATCGCATTCTGCAAGGATTTCAAAAAACGGGTATTACTCTTGGTCAATCCAGGTGATTGCCGATGTCTATCTCAGTTGAGCTCTCAGCTTCGCTGGTTCTTGTTTTTTTGGAGTAGCATTACAATCAAAATTCAAACTTGGTAAGTTTTATTTTAATTTATCAATTAAATCTATATTCCCCTTCATATCTATTAATACTAATACCCCCTTAGAAAATATTCAAAATCTCTATAATTTCTCGGAAACTTTAACTTTAATTCTGGGTCTGATTTCCTTATAGGATTCCATGATCGAACCCGTACACGGACTAAAGGTCTCAGCTTTTTTCGAGCGAGATACAAGTTCATAATAGTACAGGCAAAGTTGAGCTCTAGCTTTCGGAAAGAAAACACTTGTCTAGTACCAAGGAAGTTATATGGATTTATGAAAAGAAAAAAAGAAATTAAAAAATATCCCCAAAAAACTATTGCTAAAAGACTAATGTTTTTATGCAATAATAAAAGATTACGTAAAAAAATGAATTGTGTAGCAATAGTGGGGAGTTGCCCAGGAGTTAGCGTTTCTCTGCAGAAATCAGAAATCTGCAGCTTCTTAATCATTTTATATTGTTTTTTTTGGTATTCTGTGCTATTTGTCGAACAAAGGATGCATCTCAAATTGCTTCCAAAAGCTGGCTATTGCGCTCCTCTTGAGTCTAAAAGTCATCTCGAAGATAAATCTAGATTGGGGAAAGAAAAAGAAACTCTTGAAAGTATCCTCGGACACTAACACCATAGTGTTTACTTACACTATACACTAACACTATACATACACTAACACTATACAACAAACTAACACTATACACCAACAGTATAGTGTAACACTATAGTGTTTACCTTCTTAAGCGAGTAACCCGTAGCCTGCATTTTCGACGTTACTACGTTACATAGCAGTTTGTATTCCTTGAAGTTGGATATCCTTTTTTCTAAGTTCAACTTAAATACAAGACTTTTCAGAATTTATCACTTCATCTTTTTAGAAAAGTATTTTTATCTTTCAGCTCCAATTTTTTTTTTCGCAAAGAGGTAGTCCCACAAGAGGTAGATTACTGTTCTTTTCCTTACCCATCCTTCAAGATAGAAATGTCAAGATTAATTTCGGCAAAATCATTTCATCTGTAGTACGTAGAAAAAAGTGGCCCCTCAAGACTTGGTATTAGACCCGGATTCTCTTTTCAAAACAAGTATTCCACAACTTCAGCATTATCTGCCCTTTCTCTTTCTTCGGAACGAGCTTTTAGTGCTGCTTCCATGACTATCAGGAAAATTGTTCTTTATGCATATGGATTTCTAATCGCACGTGGAAGATGAACAAGGTCGTTCGTAAATTTTGTGATTTCTTTAGAAAATATTTGGCCATGTTGCGCGCAATATTTCACAGGCAATAGGGTTTACTCAGTGTCTCATTCCAATACTTGATAGGAATAATCCAACCCTAATTTTTAGCAGGTAGCAGGGAGAGATCGGGCGCGTCGCATTATCTTTAACCCGATTGTAGTCTACTAAATTTGTGTTCTTCTGGAGGCTGAGTACGTTAGGGTTCTGTAAAACCTGAAGAGCGCTTAGGGTTGGAATCGTTTATTTCAAACTAGTTTTCGTAATCTTTGACAAAAATTGCAAACTAAATTGTGGTGTTCTTTACAATCCTAGGCTGTACTTAAAGACACTAGTAATAAATGACACGAAAGAATTGGTGAAACAAGCTAGTCCCTCAAGGTACTAACCTTGATCTGTTATTCTTCCTTGCTTTTACTACTTAGATAACTGTAGGGGGTAGAAGATGCCGTTGCTTGTGACTAGGTAAGAGAAGTGAGAGGGAATTGCTAGTGACAAGTATAGATGATAACGAATGGGGACGCTAACGGTACATTAAATAAAAATAAAGTTCGTAAAATTACTATTTTTGGGCTACAACTGGCAAGAATACTGCACTAAACAAAGTCTAAGTTTTGGGGGATGGTTCTAGCCTCCCTACCCTGTAAAGTTTTTTTTCTATTCTCTGGTATCTCATCACTTCTACTTTTGACAGCACCGCTATATCGATATTTTCTTTCTACTGCTCCTGCTTACTTCTGCAAAATCCTTTATTATTTTAATAATACATTATTCAGTAGACGCATTCTGTTTCAGTTAATCCGTCGCAGAAGAGGGAAAGAACCTAGGATTGTATTCAAAGTGGAAAATCTGTTTCAGAAACCCTATTTATATCTTTTTGAAAATAATTTCGCTTTTTATGTTACCTATTATGAAATAGAATAGTCCCCCCCCCAAGTAGTACCTTAGATGTAATGAAAATGTTTAACCTTAGTTCAGATGATCTCAAGTGTCACTGAAATTAAGAAGCCACTGCATTTTCTGCTCTAGTAATGTTGTCATGCAGATAATATCTAAATATCGTATGATCCGAATTCTCACTTAGCTACCGTATTTAGAAAAAAGTAATATAGTCAGTATACTAAATCAAATGTCTTATCCAGTTTAATGGATTATCGATTTTTCGTAAGGTTCCTCTCTTTGTAGAAATTTTACTTATTGTGAGCGTTCTCTTTAGCAGTAATTATCCATCTTAGGTTTTAACTTTCGAAATAATTTAATTGTTTTCTTCTTCTTCATGAATGTCGTCATCTGGAATTTGCAGAAAGGTACAATGCAACCAACTTTTAAATTCGGCTTGACGAATATGCGTTAACAGAACTGTTATTTCTATTAGAAACTGAAGATACAGAAATAAAATGTTGGAATATATATAATAAAACTAAAAAATGTTGGAATATACAGGAATAAAATACAGAAAATAAAATTGTTGTTTTCTTCTTCTTCATGAATGTCGTCATCTGGAATTTGCAGAAAGGTACAATGCAACTAACTTAAATTCGGCATTACAAATATGCATTTACGGAACAGTTATTTCTATTAGAAACTAAAGATACAGAAATAAAATGTCGGGCGTCAATTGATAGTTGCATGTTATTTTTACTTGTTCATATATTATAAAACATTTATTGTAGAAATCTGGAAAACAATCTTAAAATTCTGGCTGCCAAAATTAAAAGTGACGTTCAGGAAGAGATTAAGAAAAGTAACTTACCGGATGTTTCTCCGACGGCTGAAGATCTTCTTGTCAGAGGAATTGAAGATCTTTTTCGCAAAGAAAATAGAATTCGAGTCCTCATAAGTAAGTAAATTGTGTTCATCTTTTAGTTTACTTGTATTTTCAGCCAAAGAACAAATTAAGGATAAACACATTGATTGCATTGGTAACTGATTAAACATTACGTCAGAGAACCATATACGGGATGTTGCTATAAAATAACCAGACTGATGCTTCCAAAAAAGAATTACGAATTCGCCAAAAGAGAACAACCACTAGCTGTGTAGCCTGAAGCCTCCTCTTTCGAATTTTGCACCTCCTGTATATGTAAACAAATATTTCTGGCTCGTATATCAGTTGAAAAACAAATTCAAAATTACGATTCAAAAGCTCATAATCACCAGTGACATCATTTAATTCTACATAATCAGGTTATTTGTTTTATTAGGCTATTAGTTGTACCGTTTATTTTTATGTAATGTTTAGTTTATTTGTCAACTCCTTTGTTCTGTCCCATGATTTGTCTTCAGTTTTCCTTTTTGTTGTTCTTTTTGCTTCGTCATTATTTTTGCTATTTCAACGGGTTCTCAGTAAATTCATTCTTTTGATTTTATTTTACTTTTCTTTCTTCCGTTATAATATACTTTACTTCAGCTTTCTATTTTCATTTCAATTCATTTTTTGTAATTTTCTCTTCTTTTATAATTGTCTCTAATTTTTTAGAATTGATTTTATTTTTGTTTTATAATTCTCCCTAATTTTTTATAATTGTCTCTATTAAGATTGTCTTTCAGAATTCTAATTTATGTTATTGATGCTGAAATTTTGCGAGCGTTATTATATTGAATGAGCGGTATTGGATTACGCTTTAAATAAATATGAGAAACGATTCTCGACTTGGGTTAAGCATTGACGGAAGCTCAAAGGCAAATATTCAAAGTGATCGTAGCTGTTCTGTTTATTTCCATAAATACCTTTAATATTCATCCTACCGTATTGTATACCCTACTGTAATACTGTGTTGTATACCATTACTAATACCATTCCTCCTATGAGGGTAAAGTTTCTTATATCTCCCTTTTTTGGAGAGCCAATCTGATTACCCTACCCTTAAGGAAAGGAGATCAAAATTTTGTTGCGTTCCGCCAGCACTGCCCTCCATGAAATCCGAACGAATTCTCTTTTCCCTTCGACCTCATCTTCCTCATTTTGCTTCAAAAACATTATCATTTTTGACCCAGCAAAAATTTTTACTGATAGAGAAGAACTTTTGTTCCGCCCACAGGTAATACGTTAAATAAGTGAATATCCCCTTCCCTCCCTTTTGCCTTACAATTTTATCTTTCTTCCTACATTCTTTTTCTTCTTTTTTTTACTGAATTGTCTTTTGTATTATTGAGTCACAAGACGAAATTTCACTTGCATTTTATTTGGTTTATTCCCTTCCATTTCTGCGAATTTCAGTTCTTTTACATTTTTTCACAGTAAAGTGTAAAAGAATTTCAGTTCTTTTACATTTTACATTTTACATTTCAAAAAAAAATTGTCAGCAGCTCTGTTATATTTTTTTTATTTGCTTGTAATAGCCATTTTTCATAAATATATCTATTTTCATCTTAGTCTATTATTCATATGATTCGGTTTTTGAATCTCATTGTATTGAACTTATATCAAAGATATATAAATATCTCCTCCCCCCCCCTCTTGGGTGAGTAATTCTTGGGTCAGTAGGAGATACGGTATTGTATACAAAAATCGGCAGATGCATTGAAGCTTACAATAACGGAATCAATAAACACCCAAGGTGTTCCCTTTTAAAACATTAAATGTATTGTGTCTCTTTGTTGTTGTTTTTTTGTCATTGTTTTTGTGATTATTATACATATTATGTATACTGTGTATTTATTTGGTTAATTATTGTGCTTGTGTACTTATTTTAATAATTCTAATTTTGTTTTATTGTCATTTGCCGTCTTTTTCTTTTCCTTTTTTTCTTCTCATATGCTCTATCTGTTATTGTGTTTACAGCGGGTCATAAATCAATTCAATTCAAATAGTAAAGCCATTTTTCACACTGCCAGAGGCTCGACAAGTTCAAGCAAGTCTTCTGAGCTCATATCATAGTGATTCTTGTCAATTCAAGGCACATTTCGATGGCTGTCAAATTTAACATGGCTTTAAAGATTCTTTGTAGGATCTCCCCAGTTTCAATAAAGATCAATTCGCTTAAGTGATCCAAAACTCGTAATGATAACACTGCTGAGGTTAAGGTAGGAGATGAGGTTAGCAACTGGTTTTATATTAAATCAGGAGTTAAGCAGGGTTATGTTCTAGCCCCCTTTGTGTGGATCATTTTGATGGACTTCGTCTTAAGGAGCACAGGAAAGGCAATTGGAGACCACGGAATCAAATGGGGAGGAAAACGCTCCTGGACTTAGATTATGTTGATGATTTAAGCATATTAGATGAAAGTGTGAACAAAATGAATGAATTTTAGAGGTTTTGCGAGTTCAGGATGCTAAAATAGGCTTGAAAATTAATGTTAAGAAGACTAAGTCACTAAGGCTGGGAATAAGTGAAGATGAAAAGGTGACATAGGGTAACGAAAAGGTTGATCAGGTTGGGAGCTTCACTTACCTTTTGGTAGTATTATTAGTAGAGATGGTGGGAGCAGTGAAGATGTTAAAAGCAGAATACCTAAGGCTCAGGGTGTTTTTTCACAGTTAAAAAAAGTTTGGAAGAATAGAAAAATAAGTCTGCAAACCAAGATGAGAATATTGGAAGCTACAGTGATGACAGTGGTCAAATATCTCTCTGAAGCATGGAAACTCCGCAAAGCAGATGAAAATTTACTAGATGTTTTCCAGAGAAATTGCCTACGGATTGTTGTGGGTACCCAGATGACTGACCGTATTTCAAACAGTAGGTTGTACGACAAGTGCGGTTCAATCCCGCTTTCTAGGGCTATAATGAAAGAAAGGTTGAGATGGCTAGGCCACGTTCTGCGGATGAAGGATGACAGATTGCCGAAGATTGTCATTTTTGGTCAACCGTCAGTGGCTTACACAGAAAGCAGGTCGTTCTTGTCTGGGTTGGGAGGATGTCATAAATAAAGATTTAAATGAAATGGAAACCTCCTCGGAGGGTGTAAAGAGGGAGGCCTTGCATAGATTAGGTTGGAGGAGGAGTGTGCGTAGCTTTGTTGGCCTCAGGCGGCTTGGTGCTGCAGTGAGTTATTAGTAGTAGCTACACACCATTACACAGGGGTTCACTTCGGGTCCGTGCTCCCTCGGTAAGTAAAGATGGATAGCGCGCTCTTCCCACAGATCCTTATATTCTGTGTACTATCTATTTTTTTTACGTTATTTCAAATTTGTAACCCCATTAGTACCTACCTTGGACACCAGATTAAAATTCCATAGTACATTTATGGTCTTCTATGTTTGTTCCTTTCGAGAGAAGTTCCGCAACTACCGATCAAGATCGGTAAGAGATGGAAATAGCTCTGTGGAAAAACATTGAAATGTTTCTATGGGAAAACAAGCAAAACGATTTCTGTTTTATGCTGTTGTGTTTTTTATTTTTATTTTGCTCACCCTGGGTACTTCTTTATGTGGGTATTTTCAGTCATTTGATTTTATGTTGTTCTATGATAGGCTATGTTCCCGTTGACAATAGTTTTTGCTATTTAACTTCGCCAAAAGAAAGACCTTTCAAGAGTGGAAATATTGATTTGAATAATTAAGTCAATTGAAATCGGAAGTATTGACATGTCAGAACTCCATATATGGATAGGCATTCCTTTCACTTTGTATTTTCTGTTTTAATTGTATTTCTTTTTCATGACGAGCTTTGCATTTGCCATTACGCCAGTTCAAAATCAACTCGAAATGCCCCAAACTACCCTCGCTGATCGGTGTTACTATCGTGGTTTGATCTTTTATCGTTTCATAGATCGAATAGAACTTGTTGCAAAAAAAAAAACTACAGTACTGTTGTATCATTTTCACTAATTGAAAGAGAATCTTGAAGAATAGCAAGATAAGTCTTAGAACTATGATCATAATATTGAAAGCCACACGGTGATCATGCATGGCTCTGAAACATAAGTGCTTGGAATGGCTTTGGGATGTGCAAGATGTTTTCTAGAAGTTTTGTCGAAGGATCACTTTAGGGGCTTGTTTAGTGAACCATGTATCAATCAGTAAGCTGCTCGAAAATGTGGCTCGATACTTTTTTCTAGGACTATAACTAATCAAAGTTAAGATGGCTAGGTTGCATTTTACGGTTGGAGGATGGTATATTGCTAAAAATCGTGCTTTATGACCATCCATTGGAGGCCAGATAAAAAACAAGTCGTCCACGAATGTGGTGGGAAGAGGTGATAAAAAAGCAATTAAATTTAATTGGAAATGAAATGAAGTTAAATTAAATCTAATGGGGGACGAAATGAAAAAAATGGAATTAAATTTAAAAAGAAATGGAATTAAACCTTCATGGAAGGGAATTAAACTGTGAAGTTTTGAACAGGCTGGCTGTGTTGAGTCCGTTGATTTTCGAATTGAAATCAATTTGGTGAAAGTGATGAAAAAGTTCAGAGGCATGGCTAATTAAAGAACAGACAAAACAGATAGTCTCTGTCAGCGACAAAGCTGGCATAGATTCATTTCGCTTGTTGACAGATAGTCTATCATCCATCCTAGGGCAGAACTAAGATAGATAGGTATATAGTAAGGATAATTCAAATAGTATATCGGTTCTGTGAGCCATTTGAAGAGACCCCAAAAACTATTTAAATATTTATAACCGACCATGTCTGCAGGACTTGCAGGCAATTGGGCAACTGAATTTGAAATTATATGACATCTACCTACTGGGAAAGCCTACTGATAAGCGTAGCTTTTTTGTTTCAGGTGGCTTGGTGTTGCGATGAATTTGAGTTTAATTCGAAAATGAGTTTAATTGAGATGAGTTCAATTTGAGTATTTAATTGTTATATCAGCTTAACAATAATAAAGGTGCGAACAATAATATGCTTAACAATAATAATAAGACTAACACGAGAATTATTCCTTAGTAATGGATTTGTAAAGAATCCCATCCCTCCTGATTAACCTTCTTTACAGATTAATCTCCTTCTCTTTATTCAATTTCTTTTGTTAAGCCTGTAACAATAAGATGTGAACCATTTTCAGGAATGAGGATCCGTGAATTTCTGACAACTGTGCTATCTAGTTCAACAGCAAGCCCCGTGAAGATGCCACCAGGATTAAACTTGGTGCAGGAGGAACTAACAGAATTAACAGGAAGGTTCAATCGTTTAGTATCTTACAATAAAAGTGTCTTTGGTGATTATTACTCAGAAATTATTGAAAAAGCATGTAACGCAACGAAGTCTAATTAGCTTCTATTTTTGTTTTTATTCTTTTTTTGGTTTAAGATTATTGTGCGCTTCGATTTTCATATATTAAATGTAATTGTAAAAGACTGTTTTAAGGCATTTAAGAAAATTAACTTGTGTTTCTGATTTTCGCTTCATTAACGCATTCTAACCTTATTATTGAAGATGCAACCTCGACGAAGAGGGTGAGCCAGGAAAGGCAAAACACTTGGCTTGGGGCCCAGTTTCTTAAAGTGAACACATGTTTTTAGATGAACGTTTCCGCATTTAAATTTTGGACCTAATAAAAACACAAATAAAATGAGAAGAAACCAACCCAGTAAGCGAATAACTTGCGCAACCTCTCAAAATCGAAAAGTAGCATTTATAGGGAATCAATGCAAAAATGAGTCTAAGGGCATATGTTTGGCTTTTGGCGGCCCTGAAGTGGTGCATGAACAAAGAAATGTCTCGGTTCGTCCCGGAATTTGTGGGCTTTGAAATCATGTTTCAGCAAACCATAGATACTGGCTGGCAGCAAAACCATTAAAAGTCCCTTTTCGGAAGAATTGAACCATATTTCTAAGCGACTCAAATGAAAGATACATAGCCGAATGACATAGCGACAAGAAGGAATAGTGATCGAGACTTAAGGTTTATCGTTCTTATTGTTTTTAGGTTTTAACGGCTATAACCTTATACAAGATATTTATTAGCATCTAAAAGCATAAGCATACATGCAGAGTAGAGTCCCCCCGGAAAATGATTCTGGCTATGACCTTGGGTAACTAATCGATTTTTTTCCGGTCATTTTTTTTTCAACTTGATAAAAACGTGGACGATTCTGATCTTGTAAATAGATCTTGTGCATTTTTTGTCAAACTATGGCGGGATATTTTCTATTCTCAGACATCTTACTGTTTTTTCCCCCAGAGAACTCTGAAAATGTTAAGCCAGCTTTGCCTCTCAGAGAGACTCTGCCATGGCTTTATTCTAATTGAAATATAAAGTTTGGGATTTAAAGTGCCGAAACCTTAATGGTAAGTGTGTATCGAGGAGGCACACTCGTGCCTCTTTAAAGAGGCGAACCACGACAATGTTAAGCGATCTTCGGTTCCAGTGGTTGGTTCCAGTCGTTCCAGAGGGATGGGGAGGGATGCATTTCGTAGCCCGAGCTCCAACTAAGAAACCTGCCAAATTTCATCCCCCTCCGACTTTTCCTTCATGGGGAAAATCTGGCCGAAAGTTTCGACCCCCCAACCCCACCCCACCCCCCTTTAACGTTGTCCGATCGGGCTGAAATTCACAAGTTAAGGTCCCCTAGGCCCAGGAGCTTATCCGCGAAATTCCAGCTCGATCCGATAACTCCTGCCCTGTTTTCCAGAAACCACGCATAGCCACTTAATGTTCATGTTCTCCTTTTGTTTCTATTTCGCCACGCCTACAGGTCACAGCCGACATCGGATCTGGATGTACGAAGACTCATTCGACGTGGAATTCTCCGAGTAATTTTCCTGGAAAGTTTCGTCGGAAAATCTTAACCCCCCGATTTTCTAGCTTAGAAAAACCCATTTCCCCATAAGAGCCCATGTTAATTTTTGAAATTCCTAAAAGTTATTTAAAAGTTATATTTATACACATGCAGGTATTTCGACTTCAAACATGCCCGGTTAGCTCAGTCGGTAGAGCGTGTGACTTTTAATCCTAAGTTCAAGGGTTCAAGTCCCTTATCGGGCGGTTTTTTCTTTTCACAAAATATGAAAAAAAAACCTTCGTTTTCTTAAAGAGTTAAAGAGTCTGCGTCCCAAAGTCGAACCTTAAAACGTACAGGAATTAGGAGAGGCAGTCCTAATTCCTGTACGAGGAGTACAGGAATTATTAAATTACATCCACCATGGATTGTAGAAAAACGTACAGAAATAATATGAAAAAAACTTCGTTTTCTTAAAGAGTTAAAGAGGCTGCGTCCCAAAGTCGAACCTTAAAACGTACAGGAATTAAGAGAGGAATTAACGCTGATTTATCGATAAAAAAGATTAGGATAACGAAAGTGTGCACAATTTTCAAATAACTTGCTTTTCTTCTAATGTTTCCTGAATAGAGGGTCTTATATCTCAGCTTTGCTTTTCATTGGTTTTTCGTACCTTGCACCACTTAGCTTCTAATACATGGCCTGTCTGAATAACACCTTTTAATCAGTTGAAATTTCTGTTGCCACATTTGTTTGGTCTGGAACGGAATTTTCCTGGTTGCCATCGAGAAATTTCCGGTTGCCATCGAGGTTAAGTTCAAAACATTTTTGGTACGTTCAAAGTTTTCTGCTTTGAACGTACTCAAACTGGGAAGTTTTCAGTACGTCAGAGCTGTAGTTTCAATTGCTACTTGGTTTTTCATCGGGTCGGATCATAGCTTCGTGACTCCGCGAAGGTGGAGTCATGAAGAAAGGTATGGACTAACATGTGTCAAAAATCTTTTATTGAGAGTATAGGACTTTTCACTACTGTTCATATACTTATACCGTGACATTTTCTAAGTAACGTGTTTTTTTTGTTACTTAGAGTGAAATTTTCAGTTTTAGTCGATGAAGGTGCTGATAGGACCAGATATAAGTTCTTGGTGATTATTTGTCTTTATTTTTGCTTTAATTCAGGTGAATTAAGGGAAGAGTTCTTGCTCTTCCCGAGGTTCACGATGCCAATGCGACTGGTTTGAAGACGCTTATTTTTAAGGTACTCAATGACTAATGTATTCCTTACTAAGATATAATTTGCTTTGCTTCTTACAATGCTAGTGTAATGCTAGGCAAACGGAACGGCCTGGTACTTCAAATTAAAAATGTTTTTTCTTCCCTTGCTGTTTTTTTTGTCATTCATTCTCGCTCTGTTTCTCTGCCATCTGCAAAAAACTTCCATCTGACATTGTGCAATTCAGGACATTTATAATAATATTTTACGAAGTGCAAAGGGACAATAAGACCTGAAAGAATTTCAGCATGCTCATCAACTGCTCTACCCATGTGCAGCAAGATGACTGGTGTTTGAATCAGTTGTCGACCGCTTGGGTGGTAAACACTCAACAATGGGTGGTAAACAATGTGCCATATTAGTATCCGAGTCATAGAGGGTCGGTAAACAATGGTTGGTAAACACTCGGTTTTAACATATCATTTATAAGGAAAGAACACGAGTGCTATCAATCTTTAGTTGGGTTTGGTCAATCCAAAAGTAAAATTGTTTTATTCGTTTCTTGAATGAAGTTTACCCCTTGTTAAACAGATTAAATGTTGAATTTCATTGTGTAGACGTGAAATTCCTTAAATTAAAGTCTTTTGGTTTCATCCCTTCTTCAAGATATAGGATAGAATTTCATTAGCGAAAGTCAGCTGAGCCCTGGAAAAACCTGCCCATTTACAATTGATTTTTCACATCCTCGAAACTTCAGGAGTATACAAGATATGAATTTGTTGCAGAATTTTAACTTCAGGAGCTTGAAAGCATCGCACACGGTTCGATCAAGGAGTGCCAAGTGCAAGAGGTAAAAAAAAACGCTCTTTAGCATCTTATATATAAGCCGAAATACAATTGCGAATCAACCCAGAAGACCCGTTATTGCATCTAGTTAAAAGTCTTTCTACAAGCGTCAAAAGGTTCAGGCAAGTAAGGTTGATTGTTCCTCCATTTAAGATGTTAAAGAATGCTTCCTCATGTCGATCTTAGGACGTTAAATACAGATTAGAGACGTCTCCCTTTTATAATAAATGAGGCGGATGTTGATGTTCGTCCGTCTGTAGTTAAGTTTTTGAAGCGTGTGCCCAATTTAAAAGACAGGGCTTTTTGATTTTAATCAGTCTGTAGTGAAGTTTTGGAAGCGTGTGGCCAATTTAAAATATGGGGCTGACAATCTTTCCTTACAATTTCTGCCGAATTTTATTCTGATATTGACATGTCTACCCAATTCCAGTGCTGGAGCAGAGGGTCAGTTTTCTGGGTTAAAATAATAAAAACCTTAATCCGCAATAGACTCCGCTAATCCGCAATCCAAAATCATTTCTGATCTTGTACATGTCAGAAGAGCGATTCATGATCCAAGCTCTTGGTAAATCTCATATACCCTTGTAAGGAAAGCAATAAAGTAGAGAGAATAAGTCCCAAGTTAATCCTGTCCTCAAATTGATTATGTTTCCTTTGCTGTACAAGTATCTGATATGTTTGTGCTTTATATCTTGATAAAAAGAAAGTTTTAAATTAAGTTCAAAACGAATATCTATTTGAGTTGTTTATCTAAATTTTGCCAAACAAAAATTAAATTTTTACTTGTCTTTTTCTTCAAAGCATCCCTAAATCACATCCAATTTAATGACAAATTGAAAACAAAATAAAGCAAAACTTGTTAAAGCTTGAGAAAATAGGGTGGATATTATTCACCCTATGTATAATATGCACCTGATTTGTTTAGCACTTTTTGCTGAGCAAAAGAAAATTAAATAAACAGCCCGTACCATTAAATTGATCTTTAGTCACCCTTCACAAACGAAAAGACCCAATAACATGGATGAATTAAATAAATCAGGTGCCTATACATATGGCACATTTGGTCAAGTTCTGCCAAGGTACGCCTTAATTTGTTCTCGATTGGTCATAAATTTTGGCGAAATTTAGGATACTTTGAAGAAGAAGACAAGCAAAAATTGTATTTTTTATTTAGCAAAATCTAAGCAGACATGTCAAAGAGCTCATCCTTCTCGACTCACTTTTAGACTTGATTTTTCAACAGATATAATAGATAATATATTAGATCCATATGCAGTGAAGTAAACATAAATAATATGGGAAAATGGGACTTAAATATTTCCACTTTCTTTTTTTCTTACAGGGATTTCTGAAATCTCTCAAGAACTTGGGCTAAGAACTACTCCTCTGACATTCCTAAGATCAGAAATGGTTTTTAGATTGAGCCTACTGAGATAGGAGTCTATTGAGCCTTGTTTTTAAGATGGGGGCTCAAAACCTCCAGATATTTTGACCATAGAGATTTCAATGGCGCACTTTTCATTTCAATCGGCCGCCATTTTTTAGGGATTCAAGTTTATTTCAAAATTCCAGAAAATCAGTTTTCCCAATAAACGTTACGGTTTCGAGAATAATATTTATTATTACTAAATCACCTTTAAATGAGGAATCTTTCCCACTACATAGTTTTTCCAAAGCACATTTTATAACCGTTTTTTAGTAAGGATTGTTGTTCGATCTTTACTAGGTTACAGTTACAACTGCGACCATGATTTCAACCTCTGATTTTTCAAAACTTGTTTAATTCATTTGTTCTGAGGTTTAATATAAGTAAGTTCATTAACTTATAATTATAAAAACTATATGTAATAATTATATTATATATTATAAATTAATTATAACAATAATATAATAATAATTATTATTATTATTATCATATATTATAATATATATTATATACATATTATAATATATACATATTATAATTTTATTATAATAATATTATAAATTATATCATATTATAATATTATGCACATTATAATATATTATAATAATACTATACATTATAATAATAATTATATTAATAACTAGCTGTTGGGGTGGCGCTTCGCAACCCCCCCCCCAAGCCCCCCCCCCCCGCGCGCGCAAGTCGTTACGCGCCATTTTAGTTACGCGCCATTGTAGTTGTGTCCCTGTGTCCCACCTGTGAATATAGATACGTATATATATATCTATATATATAAAAATAAGTTGTCTGTGTGTGTGTCTGTCGAGTGACGTCATGTTTGTGTGTCGACTGACGTCATGTTTTCGACTGACAAAATTACAGACCGGGACATCGGGACACAAATGACGACCGGGACACCGGCACATCTATCTATATATAAAAATAAGTTGTCTGTGGATGTGTCTGTCAGGTGACGTCATGTTTGTGTTGATTGACGTCATGAAGTTAGTTGTCGTCATTTTTGTTATGACGGTGACGTCATTAAAGATATTTAAGACATGCGTTCACGTAGAAATCTATTAATGTTTAACTTTAAAATGACTGATGAACTTACAATGGCAACAGCTGAGGAAGATGCTCAAAGTGTCTATGCCAAAAAACTTGCTGCTGATAGAGAAAGTCAGAAAAGACAGCGTGCCGAGGAATCAAAAGAACAGCAAGGAAACAGGCTTGAGGCTGATAGAGAAAGAAAGAACAGAAAGCGTGCCGAGGAACTACCAGAGCAACGCGAAAGCAGACTTGCTGCTAAAAGAGAAAGTGAAAAAAGAAGGCGTGCCGAGGAACTACCAGAGCACCATGAAACCAGACTTGCTGCTAAAAGAGAAAGTGAAAAAAGAAGGCGTGCCGAGGAATCACAAGAACAGCAAGAAATGAGGCTTGCTGCTGATAGAGAAAGTAAGAAAAGAAAGCGTGCCGAGGAATCAGAGCAACCTGAAAGTTATCGCTTGCTGCTGATAGAGAAAGTAAGAAAAGAAAGCTTGCCGAGGAATCAGAGCAACCTGAAAGTTATCGCCTGGCATTCAGGTACAGCCCAGTCGATGATTATAGCTTGAGTAGATGTGTTCAAATCGGGACAATGTCTAAAATTTGTCCCTATAGCAAGGCCTTGAAATTCAATGATGAAACAATGGGAATGTGTTGCGCCTCAGGAAAAGTTAAACTTCCTCTATTGGCTGCACCACCAGAGCCATTGAAGACTTTCCTTACTGGAACTACGTCAGAATCTAAGCGTTTTTTGTCACAAATCAGAAAATACAACTCATGTTTCCAAATGACGTCGTTTGGAGCCCAAATCGAAAATCCAGATCAATTTATGTCTACTTTCAAAGTAAAAGGGCAAATTTATCATAGAGCAGGGTCCCTTCTACCATTCTCAGGCGAGAATCATAAATTTTTACAATTGTACTTCATCAGTGATAGAAATTCTGAATTGAATGCAAGTTGCGAAATTTCTCCCAACGTTGAAAGGACAATCGTTTCCCAATTGCAACATCTTTTCCACGAAAATAATAATTTAGTGCGTCTGTTCAAAACAGCCATCGATTTGATGCCTACTGATATGCATATAATTGTTATTTCTGCTGACAAACCGCCTCCTGGCCAACATGTGCGTAGATACAATGCTCCAACTATCGACGAAGTGGCAATCGTTATGGTCGGTGATCAGTTTTTACCTCGAGATATTATTCTTCATAAGCGAAACGCTCAGTTGTTAAGAATTGCTGAAACTCATCGATGCTACGATGCCCTACAATATCCTATCATTTTTTGGGATGGAGCCGACGGCTGATAAACTACATAGTAAAACTTGAAGTGTTTGGGTCAGTGCGATGCTGGATGTACTCAGTGGAATGGCAAAAACGAGGTTTGCCACAGGCACATATACTAATCTGGCTACATAAAAAAATTACTTCGAACGAAATTGATGATGTGATTTCCGCTGAGATACCTGATGAAAATGTCGATAAGGGGTTACATGATATTATTGTAAAAAATATGATACATGGACCTTGCGGTGCATTGAACGAAAATTCACCATGCATGGCCAAAGGAAGGTTCACAAAGCAATATCCTCGACTTTTAGTATCCAACACAATTACTGGCAATGATGGTTACCCACAATATAGAAGAAGATCTACTGAAAACGGTTAGAGACGCCAGATATGACTTTTGATTTTACATCAGAAATTTATAACTACACTTTAGTTATTATAGAAGATTTGTGCGTACGTATGGCAAACAAACCTCTTCAGGATTTGGGAATGCCTTCACCTAACCGTATCGCTGCTGTTTCTACATGTGTAGAATTGGATCGTGAACAAAGTTACAGTACGAGTGATCTATTGTCGTATGTACAAAATAACATTTCCAAGTTAACGTCGGAACAAAAAGACATTTATGATACGATAATGCATTGTGTCGATAACAACGTTGGAGAAATTTTCTTTTTGGATGCGCCAGGAGGTACTGGTAAAACGTTTGTGATAAAACTGATTCTGGCATCAATTCGATCAAAAATTGATATAGCGTTGGCAATTGCGTCGTCCGGAATAGCCGCAACATTGCTGCCTGGTGGAAGAACTGCTCATTCCGCTTTGAAATTGCCTCTGAATTTGCATTCTACAGAAACTCCCACGTGCAATATTTCCAAATCATCTGGGATGGGTATAAAGTATTGCAGCAATGCAAACTTATTATTTGGGATGAGTGCACAATGACACACAAAAAATCGCTCGAGGCTCTGGATCAATGCTTGAAAGATTTGTGAGGGAAGTCGAAACCCTTTGGCAGCACAATAATATTGCTTGCGGGAGATTTCAGGCAAACATTACCTATAATACCTAGATCAACTCCTGCAGACGAAATGGATGCTTGCCTGAAAAATTCTAATTTATGGGCACACGTAAAAACATTAAAATTAACTACAAATATGCGTGTCCGATTGAAAAATGATGGCTCTGGTCAAACATTTTCAGATCAATTGCTGGCAATTGGAAACGGAAAGCTCCCAGTAGACTCAATTTCAGGACGTATACAACTACCTGCTGATTTCTGTAATTTAGTAACGTCCAAAAATGAATTGATTGAAAAAGTATTTCCGAATATTCTAAAAAATTATAAAAATAATAAATGGCTAAGTGAAAGAGCGATTCTCGCACCCAAAAATATAGACGTCCACGAAATCAACAATATTGTTTTGACCAAGTTTCGAGACCAGGCAGTCCTTTACAATTCAGTCGACACAGTTTTGGAACCATATGAAGCGGTTAATTATCCATCTGAATTTTTAAATTCCGTGGATCTTTCAGGGTTTCCACCACACGTGCTACAACTAAAAATAGGCGTACCAATAATACTTTTAAGAAATATCAACCCACCAAAGCTTTGCAATGGCACGCGACTTGCCGTAAAAAAAACAATGGAAAACCTAATAGAGGCCACAATCTTGACAGGGCCTTTTGAGGGTGAGGCTGTTCTTATTCCTCGCATTCCCATGATTTGTATACTGGTTCTGAAAAGGATCTGCCTTTTCAATTTAAAAGATTGCAATTCCCAATTCGATTAGCATTTGCAATCACCATTAACAAAGCTCAAGGTCAATCATTAGAAAAATATGGTATAGATCTTAATACTGATTGTTTTTCCCATGGACAATTGTACGTTGCATGTTCTAGGATCGGTAAACCTGACAATCTATTTATATGCAGCGACAATTGGACAGCGAAGAATGTTGTATATTCGCAAGTTTTACGCAGTTAATTTATATTGTATCTATCTATCTATCTATCTATATAAAAACGAGTTGTGTGTATGCATGTTTGTTTGTTTGTAAAAAGAGCGGTTGCATATGACGTCGTTATTAGTACATACGGCTTTGTATATGCACAGACAATGGGAAAGCCAAGAATGTTGTATATTCGCAATTTTTACGTAGTTTGAAACAAATATATAAATCTATCTATGTTCACAGGTGGGACACAGGGACACAACTACAATGGCGCGTAACTAATATGGCGCGTAACGACTTACGCGCGCGGGGGGGCTTGGGGGGGGGCGAAGCGCCCCACCAACTAGGTGTTGGGGTGGCGCGAAGCGCCACCCCAACAGCTAGTAGGGAATATAAATAACGACCGGGACACTCAAAGAGAAAGCGACCGGGACACAAGGAATGTTCAATTAGCAATCACCATCAACAAAGCACCGGGACACAAATGACGACCGGGACACAGGGAGTATAAATGACGACCAGGACATAAGTAAAAAAAACTAAAAAAAAAGGTAAAAACTACAAAAAAAATTAAAAAGAAAAAAAAAAAACTAATAAAAAAAACTAAAAAAACTAAAAAAGAAAAAAAGAAAAAAAGGAAAAAAAATGAAAAATAAAGGAGAAAAACAAAACTAAAAAAAAATAAAAATAAAAAAAAAACTAAAAAGAAAAAAAGGGGAAAAATACAAAAATTTATTTCATCATATACCATTTCAAAAACGAATGTATATACAGACCGGGACACCGGGATACAAATGACGACCGGGACACAGGGAATATAAATGACGACCGGGACACAGGGACACAACTACAACGGGGACGCCGGGGGGCACAGGGGGATATATAAATGACGACGGGGACACAGGGAATGTTCGATTAGCAATCACCATCAACAAAGCTCAAGGGCAATCATTAGAATCATGAGATATAACTAAAAAAAACTAAAAAAAGGTAAAAAACTAAAAAAAAGACCAATTCAAAAACGAATGTATATACAGACCGGGACACAAATGACGAGCGGGACACCGGGACACAAAGAATATAAATGACGCCCGGGACACTCAAAGAGCAATCACAGACTGGGAAACCGGGACACAAATGACGGCCGGGACACAGGGAATATAAATGACGACCGGGACACAACTACAACGGGGATGCCGGGGGGCACAGGGGGGTATATAAATTACGACGGCGACACAGGGAATGGTCGATTAGCAATCACCATCAACATAGCTCCAGGGCAATCATTAGAATCATGAGGTATAGATCTGAATACGGATTGTTTTCCCATGGACCATTATATGTTGCATGTTCAAGAGTCGGTAAACCTGACAATCTATTTAGATGCACAGACAATGGGACAGCAAAGAATGTTGTATATTCGCAAGTTTTACGTAGTTAAAAACATATATATATATATATATATATATATATATATATATATATATATATATATATATATATATATATATATATATATATATATATATATATATATATATATATATATATATATATATCTATATTCACAGGTGGGACATAGGGACACAACTACAATGGCGCGTAACTAATATGGCGCGTAACGACTTACGTGCGCGGGGGGGGCTTGGGGGGCGCGAAGCGCCCCCACCAACTAGGTGTTATATATATATATATATGTATATATATATATATATATATATATATATATATATATATATATATATATATATATATATATATATATATATATATATATATATATATATTTAACTACGTAAAACATGCAAATATACAACATTCTTTGCTGTCCCATTGTCTGTCCATATAGATAGATTGTCAGGTTTACCAACTCTTGAACATGCAACATAATAATTGTCCATGGGAAAACAATCCGTATTCAGATCTATACCGCATTTTTCTAACGATTGCCCTTGAGCTTTGTTGATAGTGATTGCTAATCGAACATTCCCTGTGTCCCCGTCGTCATTTACATATCCCCCTGTGCCCCCGGCGTCCCCGTTGTAGTTGTGTCCCTCTGTCCTGGTCGCCATTTATATTCCCTGTATCCCGGTCGTCATTTGTGTCCCGGTATCCCAGTCTGTAATTTCTCTTTGAGTGTCCCGGTCGTCATTTATATTCTCTCTGTCCCGGTGACCTGGTCGTCATTTGTGTCCCGGTCTGTAATTTCTCTTTGAGTGTCCCGGTCGTCATTTATATTCCCTGTGTCCTGGTCGTCATTTGTGTCCCGGTGTCCCAGTCTGTAGTGTCTTCTTATAATGACGTCATATACAAAGCCTTATATACTTATAATGACGTCAAATGCAAACCCACAAACAAACAAACATGCATATATACAACTTATTTTTATATATATAGATACAGTTTCTTCTTTGGTATTTTTTTTTCTTTTTTAGTTTTTTCTTTTTTTAGTTTCTTCTTTTTATTGATTTGTTTTCTTCAATTTGTCAATGTTCATTCTAACATTGACACTTGGAAAAATCTTTACGTGCCAAGCATGCTAAACCTCCAACAATTTATATTAAACCTCAGAATTTGGGGTATCTGTTGTAAGGTTTTCGAATTACTTTAATCTATTGTCAAAATATATTGAAATATTTGTGGAATTCCCAGTTTTTTTTAGTTTTTTCTGTTTTTTAGTTTTTTAGCTTTTTTTAGTTTATTTTCTTTTTAGTTTTTTATCTTTTTTATTTTTTTACGTTTTTTCTTTTTAGGTTTTTTCTTTTTTTAATTTTTTTAATTTTTTATTTTTTTTTTGTTTTTTCTTTTTAGTTTTTTTTTTTTTGGTTTTTTACCATTTTTCTTTTTTCGAATTACTTTAATCTATTGTCAAAATATTTCGAAATGTTTATGCAATTTCCAGTTTTTACATCTTAGTTTGTTTTCTTATATATATATATAGAAGATATAATCTGGTGTAACAGACAAAGTGTAACAGACATAACAGACAGACAACTTATTTTTATATATACAGATATAAGATAATAATATATATATGAAATTATAGATAATAATTTCATTCATATAAGTAAATTTGATAAGAATGACAAGCTTGAAGCAGCAATGAGAGCTGCAATAAGTATTTTATTACAAACCAAGGCTCTGGGACAGAGAAGTCTGACTAAAAGGAAAAAAAGCTACATTGTCTGAAAAAAAATCTTTGCCAGGGTTTATATTAAAAAAAAAATAGCATAGATTCAGATGCATAACTCTTGGGTGGTAAATTCTTTCTTTCACTGAAAGTAATACTTCAATTAATAGATTTAATGAAATAGCTAACAATATATAATCAAAGGAAATCAAAAACTGTAAATATGGCAAGAAGGAAACTATTAATACATCTTTTTTAACAAGTTTGATCCAAATTCTGATATGAAGTCTATTAGTTCTTCATGGCTGTTCTGGATTGAAGTGTTTCTTCAGTGGCTCCCAGCATTTATAATATTCTGCGTCAAGTTTTTCACATTCTTTTTCGGCCCATGCTGTAACGGCAAGTTGGAGGCAAGACTCGAACATAAAGGACTGAAAATAAAGAAAACTTCAAGTTTTAGTTTGAAAGATAACTAGCAGATACGCCAGTTGAGGAAGCCTGGGGGGTTGTTTCCGCTCAGACTCATTATTCACACAGTATACAAAACATATTTTTAAAATTGGATTCGAACTGCGGTTTGATTCAAAACAGGGTTTAAATAAACAAATACAACGTAGAGACAATCTGGAAAATTTCAAGACAGTGGAAATAAAAAAAGGCAAAAACTACAAAAAAAAACCTAAAAACTAAAAAAAACTAAAAAAGCTAAAAAACTAAAAAAAACTAAAAAAAAACTAAAAAAGGTAAAAAACTAAAAAAGAAAAAAAAACAAAAAAGAAAAAAACTAAAAAAGGAAAAAAACTGAAAAATAAAGGAGAAAAAGAAAACTAAAAAAATATGAATAAATATATATAAAAATAAGTTGTTTGTGGGTTATGTCTGTCTGTCTGTCTGTCGAGTGACGTCGTGTTTGTCCGCATATGACGTCTGAATTATTTCACACTAATACAAAAGAAGAAAAAAAACTAAAAAAGGTAAAAACTACAAAAAAAAACTAAAAAGAAAAAAAACTAAAAAAGCTAAAAAAACTAAAAAAAACTAAAAAAAGGTAAAAAACTAAAAACTAAAAAAAACTGAAAAAACTAAAAAAAGGCAAAAACTAAAAAAAACTAGAAACTAATAAAAAAACTAAAAAAGCTAAAAAACTAAAAAAACTAAAAAAAGGTAAAAAACAAAAAAAAACTAAAAACTAAAAAAGAAAAAACTAAAAAAAAGGAAAAAACTGAAAAATAAGAGAAAAAGAAAACTAAAAAAATATTAATAAATATAAAAAATATAAATATAAATATAATATAAATTAGCAATCAACAAAGCACCGAGACACAAATGACGACCGGGACACAGGGAGTATAAATGACGACCAGGACATAAGTAAAAAAAAAACTAAAAAAACTAAAAAAATGGTAAAAACTACAAAAAAAACTAAAAACTAATAAAAAAACTAAAAAATCTAAAAATCTAAATAAACTAAAAAAGAAAAAAAAGAAAAAAGGAAAAAAATAAAGGAGAAAAACAAAACTAAAAAACGAATGTATATACAGACCGGGACACCGGGATACAAATGACGACCGGGACACAGGGAATATAAATGACGACCGGGACACAGGGACACAACTACAATGGGGACGCCGGGGGGCACAGGGGGATATAAATGACGACCGGGACACCGGGACACAAGGAATATAAATGACGCCCGGGACACTCAAAGAGAAATCACAGACTGGAACACCGGGACACAAATGACGACCGGGACACAGGGAATATAAATGACGACCGGGACACAGGGACATAACTACAAAGGGGACGCCGGGGTGCACAGGGGGATATATAAATGACGATGGCGACTCAGGGAATGGTCGATTAGCAATCACCATCAACAAAGCTCAAGGGCAATCATTAGAATCATGAGGTATAGATCTGAATACGGATTGTTTTCCCATGGACCATTATATGTTGCATGTTCAAGAGTCGGTAAACCTGACAATCTATTTATATGCACAGACAATGGGACAGCAAAGAATGTTGTATATTCGCAAGTTTTACGTAGTTAAAAACATATATATATATATATATATATATATATATATATATATATATATATATATATATATATATATATATATATATATATATATATATATATATATATATATATATATATATATATATATATATATATATATATATATATATATATATATATATATATGTATATATATACAGCAATGGGATTGCTGTCCCATTGTCTGTGCATATAAATAGATTGTCAGGTTTACCGACTCTTGAACATGCAACATATAATGGTCCATGGGAAAACAATCCGTATTCAGATCTATACCTCATGATTCTAATGATTGCCCTTGAGCTTTGTTGATGGTGATTGCTAATCGACCATTCCCTGAGTCGCCATCGTCATTTATATATCCCCCTGTGCACCCCGGCGTCCCCTTTGTAGTTATGTCCCTGTGTCCCGGTCGTCATTTATATTCCCTGTGTCCCGGTCGTCATTTGTGTCCCGGTGTTCCAGTCTGTGATTTCTCTTTGAGTGTCCCGGGCGTCATTTATATTCCTTGTGTCCCGGTGTCCCGGTCGTCATTTATATCCCCCTGTGCCCCCCGGCGTCCCCATTGTAGTTGTGTCCCTGTGTCCCGGTCGTCATTTATATTCCCTGTGTCCCGGTCGTCATTTGTATCCCGGTGTCCCGGTCTGTATATACATTCGTTTTTTAGTTTTGTTTTTCTCCTTTATTTTTTTCCTTTTTTCTTTTTTTTCTTTTTTAGTTTATTTAGATTTTTAGATTTTTTAGTTTTTTTATTAGTTTTTAGTTTTTTTGTAGTTTTTACCATTTTTTTAGTTTTTTTAGTTTTTTTTTTTTTACTTATGTCCTGGTCGTCATTTATACTCCCTGTGTCCCGGTCGTCATTTGTGTCTCGGTGCTTTGTTGATTGCTAATTTATATTATATTTATATTTATATTTTTTATATTTATTAATATTTTTTTAGTTTTCTTTTTCTCTTATTTTTCAGTTTTTTCCTTTTTTTTAGTTTTTTCTTTTTTAGTTTTTAGTTTTTTTTTTGTTTTTTACCTTTTTTTAGTTTTTTTAGTTTTTTTAGTTTTTTAGCTTTTTTAGTTTTTTATTAGTTTTTAGTTTTTTTTTAGTTTTTGCCTTTTTTTAGTTTTTTCAGTTTTTTTTAGTTTTTAGTTTTTTACCTTTTTTTTAGTTTTTTTTAGTTTTTTAGCTTTTTTAGTTTTTTTTCTTTTTAGTTTTTTTTGTAGTTTTTACCTTTTTTAGGTTTTTTTTTTCTTCTTTTGTATTAGTGTGAAATAATTCAGACGTCATATGCGGACAAACATGACGTCACTCGGCAGACAGACAGACAGACATAACCCACAAACAACTTATTTTTATATATATTTATTCATATTTTTTTAGTTTTCTTTTTCTCTTTTATTTTTCAGTTTTTTCCTTTTTTTTAGTTTTTTTCTTTTTAGTTTTTAGTTTTTTTTAGTTTTTTACCTTTTTTTAGTTTTTTTTAGTTTTTTTAGTTTTTTAGCTTTTTTAGTTTTTTTATTAGTTTTTATTTTTTTTGTAGTTTTTGCCTTTTTTTATTTTTTTCAGTTTTTTTTAGTTATTAGATTTTTACCTTTTTTTAGTTTTTTAGCTTTTTTAGTTTTTTTTTCTTTTTAGTTTTTTTTGTAGTTTTTACCTTTTTTAGTTTTTTTCTTCTTTTGTATTAGTGTGAAATAATTCAGACGTCATATGCAAACAAACATGACGTCACCTGATCCACAGATCCACAGATCCACACACAGACAACTTATTTTTATATATATAGATATATATATAAAAGAACTTACATCAAATTGTGAGGATTAAAACTGAATAATTAAAAACACTTTTTAAAACTTTTTTTTTAAAAATAGCCCTAGCATCCTTACTTCAACGAAGTTCAACCAGGACATAGGGCCGAAATATCTACAGAAATAATTTCCACTGTCTTGAAATTTCCCCTATTGTCTCTACGTTGTATTTGTTTGTTATGGAAAGGCAGTGTGGTCTTCGTCGCTATTTTCGTCTAGCTTATGGGGTTTAAATGCTCATAAGGCACCATCCCCCGTCCCAGGTGAAAATCACGAGCTGCCCCCCTCTCCAGTGTCGTTGACAAATTTGTTTTTTGCCTTTGAAAAATTGATGAAACACGATATTTTGGAATTTTTAATTTCTCGTTTATTACTGGCCATTGTCATTTTCTTTAATATTTTTTTTTCAGCCAAATATCTAGCTAGAGGAGTAATTAAATCATCGTGCCGTGTGAAGTTTTGTATCATCTACGCGGAAATTCAGTACAAAATTACTGTTCAATATTTTGTCTTTTGCCATAAACATTCCTGGACGGAGACACATTTATTTGAAGATGGCATCTCAGGCACCATTTCTTGAGCGCCTTCTTTTGACAGTAAATAAAAACCAACATTTTTGGGATTATTTTTTTAAGAATTCAGTTCATTAATTAGACAAGAGTAGAATGAGAAGCTCTATTCCAACATATTACACCGGTTTGCAACAAACATCTTGTACTCAATTTTTTAAATTGCATAATGGACTAATTTTACTCGTAAATTGCGATTACAAATTAAATACAAGCGGTTCAGATTTTCAAAAGCCCTGCATCTGGTGTAAGATTATATAATTTTGCTGTCTAAAATAGAGACAATATATGAAACAGGTCATTGAACTCAATTCTAGGTAGATTTTTTGTTTTGAACTTCATCGCCTTTTTTTAAGTTTTTTTTTTCAGTCAAATTTGCTGATATCTCTATCAATCGTGCTAGGATTTTCTGAAAATTCAAAAGCAATGAATAAAAAAAAAACTCACCTGAGTTCCTTCTGCCAGACGCATTGGTTTCAAGTCAGCATTGGAGGCCATTTCAAAACATTTGTAGTCAGGACCATGCGGGGTCATCATAGAGTGAAGTGACGCTCCACCAGGTAGCATGCCCTCTTTTGCTTCGTAATTGCCCATTATAATACCCATGAATTCACTCATACAATTTCCTAAGAATAAATAAAAACCGTTATTATAATTCCTTAATACTTTGCGAATCTTACGTGTTAACGACAATGTCTTAATGGCGAGCTGTCAATCAATGTTTAGGGTTGCATTTGAACAAGTTTTGAGCTACTACTCTATAAAACTTCATACCAAGTCATTTATCACATGCTGTAGGCAATAAAGCAATGTAAAGCATGTTGTGACAAGCCATCGATTGGGTGTCGGGAGTTGCGAATGTTTTTTTTTTTCAATTCTATTTGATCTCAAACAAGGTGTTTCAGTCGCCATGAATGTTAGCGGTAGCATATTCGGCTTAATTATCACGAATATTATCGAGCCTTCAATGAACAACTGTGCACACTCGGCCCGTTGCATCACTCGTATCAGATCATCATTAGCAAGAATGTAAAATCCAACCTTCCAGTCGGCTTTCACACTTCCGCAAAGTTGACGTAATCACTCCACCCATAGCTATGGAAGTAATTTGTTCTTTTTAGACCGGTTGAGACCGTTTTTTAGAACGTTTGATTTCGATGATATTGCGAAATTTCATTACGAGATCAATCTTAAACTCTCTCCTGTTGTAGAAATATCACGAACGCTTTCCAGCGAATATACTAAGAGGTGGTGAAATAGACAAACCCTGGATGACATAGGAACTTACGATACTCATTATGATCCTCTGCCGCTTACATCAGGATTGTTCATATCCTTCAGGTGAACAGACTGCGGAATCGCATATTGAAAGTAAACCAAGCAGCGTAGAATCACCTATTTGTAAGAAATTGTCATCTCTCCTGAAAGTTGAACCGTGGAAATTAGACAGTGAAATCAAACATTGAAAATAGAAGTTTGAACAGTAGGCGGGGCATCTATCCCACTATGATACAGAAAGGACTTTATGATATAGAAAGGCGGTGGCACGTTAAAAACATCAGCTGAAATGAGCTTTTTTTTCGTAGCTATATGTCATACTGAAGTGTCCCTCACGAAATTCACGATCAAGGCCTTCTTCACCGGCAACCCTGAGAAAATGGTTCACAAAGTTTCCGAGCTAGCAGTGTATAATTAAATACTAAAGTTGAAGAGAAATCGTACCTCCTCTCTGTGAGCATTGCCGGTAAAACTTATTATAGAAGCCCTTCAAGGAATAAAAATACGCGATCGCTTGGATAAAAGCTTTTGGCGTGTTATAAACAGAAGAGATACACTACCGGTGCATCTACTCTCTCTTTCCGAGTGCCTCCTTTTCCAAACACGCTGAGCTGACATGTCTTGCACTGCAAGGTGCAAAAGTGCCACCCTTTCTGAGCAGTAATCACTTGCGTTTTTTCTAGAATTTAGAGATAAATTCAAATACGGGACCAATCTTTCCCTGTTTGTGAAATATATTGTAGAAAAGTCAGGAGTACGTCTCTAGCTCTGTAATAAAATCAGACGAACCTTTATTTATCAACTTTGCCCAATAGTCTTCAACTCAGTGAAAAGTTCAGTAAAGTGATGAGGTTCCATCCACCGAAGTGAATTTCCTTATCTCAGAGCCATGGTACGCAGCTGTCTATGCTTCCATAATCATGGGCGTCTTTTCTACGGCCGACTTCTCGTTTAGCATGCATGCTACTGGTCTGGTGAAAAGGGCAATTGGTGAAGCGTGCTCACTTATTAGTTTGTATCGACTGGCTTTCTCCCAATCCCAATCGAAAGCTGCTTATATCCCAATGTACGCCCTATACCAGAATACGTGTACCCTGTGCTGGGTTCATATGTGTATAATACGGAATTACGAACTATGATCTTAACGGTTTTTTATGTGAATTGGCTGAAATTCGACAACCACGCTGATGCATCTATTCCAAATTGTCTTATCTGCAACTCTTCCATCTATTCAAATATAAGCCTACTAAATATCACCCTCAATTCCTCAATCTCAGCATCAGCAGACGAAAACAAAAGTTTGCTTGGTTTTGATGGATGGACTTTTCCTATGAGTAAGCACAGGAAAGCAAATACCCAATGCAGAAGAGTAAACGTGAAGACTGAGCCACTGCATCATTGGACCCAACGTGCATTAAACCAGAGAATATAGGCAATTTATAAGTCAGGCGCTTGTATCGGACAAAAAGTACCAACGCCATCTAAGGCTAGGTGACGTTTCGCATTTTTGTTCAGTACAATGACAAGAATAAATAATTTAATTAGCTTAATTAATAAAACTAGGGTAGTAGTAAGTGTCGGATTTGATTTCCTGACATAAAAACGATTACGAAGCTTAAAAAATGCTAGTGTCATCAGTATTAGATGGCGCTGATAGTTTTTTTTTTGTCGAGGCTAGCGCCAGTTTCTACTTTTACAATTTACCCATACTGTTTGTATCGAACAATAGATAGTTACACTTCTGATTTAACTGAGTATTGAAATTATTGTAGATTTCACTTAATAAACTAGAAACAAGCTGAATCGATTCTTATTGGGTAATTTTAGAGTCGTTAGTTGCAAATTATCGGCACATTTGATAAGTGACGAGTCTGTTCAGTGTGACAAACACGCTGAAATAATACATGACAACACAACGATAATGCTGTTAGCATTAAAAAGAGGCGGTAAAAAACCTTCCTTTGCCGATCTCTGGACCGAATTGTGGTTATCCCTTGAAAAAAGGTATTCCCTTGACAGTGCTCGAATATACAGGCTATCGGCACTTTTGATAAGTGACAAGATGGGGAAAAGTTACTTATTTATCAAATGTAGGAAATTAAAGTGAAAATCTCAAAATGATTGGTATACAGGAAGAAGAACCGTTTCTTAGCCCCCCCCCCCCTCCCTGCATGCATATCTGCTATTCAGTTGGCAAAATGCGACCAATTAAGCTTCTTAACTGAGCTGTACTGTTGATTTTTTTTTATTTGAAAATAATAAAATTTTCAGTTTTTTTGATAAATAGAGACGATGATAGAAAAAGTGAGAAGAATACCTGAACAGCATTGTAACGAATTAAAGAACAAGCTTAAAACAAGCACAAACTCGAAAGCTCAAAAGCAAGCTCGTAATTATAGAATGAAATCCGAATTAGATCTGCATTAATATAGAATTAAAAGAATTAGATCTGGTATTAGAAGAGCATAGATACAGAATGTAGAAGATGAAGAATATAGAATTAAAAGAATATAGATGCTAAAAGAATCAGATCCGATGATTACACTTACTGTGAAAGTAAGGGGGTCTGAAAGTACGTTCTTGTACTGCCCATCGTGGTGGAAATATTACAAAATCTGCAATTGCTGTTCCAGGCTTTGTGGATGGGCAGGTTAAGACAGTGAATATAGATGGGTCCTAAAATGAATAGGTTCTAATATATATATATATATATATATATATATATATATATATATATATATATATATATATATATATATATATATATATATATATATATATATATATATATATATATATATATATATATATATATATATATATATATATATATACATATAATATATATATATATATATATATATATATATATATATATATATATATATATATAATATATATATATATATATATATATATATATATATATATATATATATATATATATATATATATATATATATATATATATATATCTATATATATAAAAATAAGTTGTTTGTCTGTCTGTCGACTGACGTCATGTTTGTCGACTGACGTCATTATAAGGATTGAGCTGTATGTCGTCATGAAGTTGTTTGTCGTCTGACGTCATGTTTGTCGACTAACGAAACTACAGACCGGGACACCGGGACACAAATGACGTGTTATGTCTGTTATAACGTAATAGAGGCAACAATCTTGACAGGGCATTTTGAGGGTGAGGCTTTTCTTATTCCACGCATTCTCATGATTCCAATGGATCTGCCTTTTCAACCTAAAAGATTGCAATTCCCAATTTGATTAGCATATTTAGTTTTCAGTCCAGAACCCCTAAAGCTATTATGTAAATATCAAAAATATTTATGTTGTCTGAGCAATAATTTTTAGTTTTTATTTCAAAATAGAAAATTACCTGACAATTTTAGAATTATATCTATCTATATATATAAAAATAAGTTGTCTGTCTGCGGATCAGGTGACGTCATGTTTCTGTGTCGACTGGCGTCATGAAGTTAGTTGTCGTCATTTTTGCTATGACGGTGACGTCATTAAAGATATTTAAGACATATATGTTCACGTAGAAATCTATTAATGTTTAAGTTTAAAATGACTGATGAACTTACAATGGCAAAAGCCGATGAAGATGCTCAAAGAGTCTATGCCAAAAAACTTGCTGCTGATAGAGAAAGTCAGAAAAGAAAGCGTGCCGAGGAATCAGAAGAACAGCAAGGAAACAGGCTTGAGGCTAAAGAACGCAAAACCGCGCAGTTAGATGAAGATCCACCTGGACAGCGAGAGTCAAAACATATCAAAACTGAAAATGATAGCGATGATGATTGGGTTTGGGATCTTGACTTGGATAAGGTCATCAATGCCTACCAGATTTTAGTTAAAAAAACAAAGGTTCGGCGATATGTATTTCATAGTGAAGCTGAAAAATAAAGAAGAAAAAGAAAACTGAAAAAAGAAAAAATGTAAAAAACTAAAAAATACTAAAAAGAAAAAACACTCAAAGAGAAATTACAGACCGGGACACAAATGACGACCGGGACAGAGGGAATATAAATAACAACCGGGACACTCAAGGAGAAATTACAGACTGGGATACCGGGACACAAATGACGACCGGGACACAGGCAATATAAATGACGACCAGGACACAGGTATTTAAGAATATCGTTCAAAGACAAATTTTTAATTGTAAGAAGACCGTTGAAAGAGAAATTTCTAATTGTAAAATGACTGAAGAACCTACAATGGCAACACCCGAGGAAGCTGCTCAAAACGAATGTATTCACGCCGAAGTAGCTGAGTTGGTAAAGCGTTATGTTTCAGGTTCTAGGTCCGAGAGGCTCCAGGTTTGAACCTTGGCTTTAGCATTAATACAAAAGAAGAAAAAAACTAAAAAAGGTAAAAACTACAAAAAAACTAAAAAGAAAATATATATATATATTTATATATATCATCTTTTCCACAAAAATAATAATTTAGTGCTTCTGCTTAAAAACAGCAATCGAATTGATGCCTCCTGATACGCAACTATCAACAAAGTGGCAATCGTTGTGGTCGGTGATCAGTTCTTACCTCGAGATAATATTCTTTATAGGCGAAACAATCAGTTGACAAGAATTGCTTAAACTCATCGATGCTACGATGCCCTACAATATCCTGACGAATATAAATGACGCCCGGGACACTCAAATAGAAATCACAGACTGGGACACCGGGACACAAATGACGACGGGGACACAGGGAATATAAATGACGACCCGGACACAGGGACACAACTACAACGGGGACGCCGGGGGGCACAGGGGGATATATAAATGACGACGGCAACAAAGGAAATGGTCGATTAGCAATAACCATCAACAAAGCTCAAGGGCAATCAATAGAATCATGAGGTATAGATCTGAATAGGGATTGTTTTCCCATGGACCATTATGCGTTGCAAGTTCAAGAGTCGGTAAACCTGACAATCTATTTATATGCACAGACGATGGGATAGCAAAGAATGTTGTATATTCGCAAGTTTTACGTAGTTAAAAACATAATATATATATATATATATATATATATATATATATATATATATATATATATATATATATATATATATATATATATATATATATATATATATATATATATATATATATATATATTCACAGGTGGGACATAGGGCCACAACTACAATGGCGCGTAACTAATATGGCGCGTAACGACTTACGCGCGCGGGGGGGCTTGGGGGGGGCGCGAAGCGCCCCCACCAATTAGGTGTTGGGGTGGCGCGAAGCGCCACCCCAACAGCTAGTATATATATATATATATATATATATATATATATATATATATATATATATATATATATATATATATATATATACATATATATTTATATAAAATCTACACTTAAGTTCCACAGTCAAACATTTTGCCACTTTATGTTTAGCGGCTCTATTACTATAGTACACCAAGTCTGTTGCAGTAACGTTAGTAAAAGACTATAACAAGTGCTAGAATGATAGACCAAAACGAGGTAAGTTAATTATTGTTTCGATCAAACCAAATCAGATGTTTCATAAACATATGAGATCTAATCAAGCTAATAATTAAAAATAATGAGTTTGGTCAGACTGGAACATCTCTGCTAGAAAAACGGAAATTAAATTCACTGTTTTGTTTTACTCTGAATAGGAATTCGACCCTTTTGGGCTCATGATATTAACTTTTGGAAAAAAAACCTCTTTTTTCTAAAATGACTGGTTACATAAATTTTCACCAAAGTCTCCTAGCAGTGTATTCAAAGGCCTCAGCAACACATTCAGGATTGGGTCACACTAGATTACGGTAACTAAAAAGAAAAAAAAAATAGTATGTTGGTTTAGTTCCATGCATATACAATTGTTTTTGTTTTTTTTTGCTTTTGTTTTTCGCACAATAACAGAACTGTCAAAAAACATGAATTTGTTAATTACATGGAAAATACCACAAAGAGTAGTCGAAAATCTCGCGAATCTTAAATTTTTATTGGTGGAGGTACGGGTTTGAAATAAAAAAAATTCTAAAAAAATTCCAGTGTATCTGGAAATAATCCTCCCCAAATATGCCATAGAATCTGAGACATCATACAGTTGTAGCCTTAGTTTTCCTTTAAAGCGACATAGTAATATTGGAAAATAATTTAAAAAATCAGTATGGCAACAGGAAGTAAAGAAAAGCTTTTGGACCCTTCCCCTGAACTGTTGTGCTTTTGATCCTATTTGCCTAGTTTTTGTTTTTAATCATAGTTGCAGCCCTCCAAAATGTCTAACCTCCCCAAAAAAATTCCAGTGTATTCGGAAAAAAAAATTCAGATACACTGGATTCAGACCAGATACACTGGTCTGAGACATCATAAAGTTGTAGCCTTGGTTTTCCTTTAAAGTGACATAGTAATATTGTAAAATTATTTAAAAAATATGCATCGAAACAGGAAGTAAAGGAAATCTTTTAGACTCTCCCCCTGAGCTGTTGTGCTTTTTGCTATCCTTTATGCATCCTATTTGCCCAGTTTTTGTTGTTAATCATAGTTACAGCCCTCCAAAATGTCTACCCTCTCCAAAAAAATTCAGTATATCTTGAAAAAAAATCCTCCCCGTATCTGGCATAGGTTCTGAGACACCATAAAGTTGCAGTCCTAGTTTTCCTTTAAAGCGACATAGTAATATCGTAAAATTATTTAAAAAATAGGCATCGGGACAGGAACTAAAGGAAAGCTTTTGGACCCTCCCCCTGAACTGTTGTGCTTTTTGCTATCCTTTTTGCCTAGTTTTTGTTGTTAAACATAGTTGCAGCTCTCCAAAATATCTACCCTCCCCTCGAAAACTACAGTGTATCTGGAAAAAAATCCTCCCCAAATCTGGCATAGGGTCTGAGACATCATGAAGTTGTAGCCTTAGTTTTCCTTTAAAGTGACATAGTAAAATTGGAAAATAATTTAAAAAATCGACATGGCAACAGGAATGTCGATTTTGATGCCTTACCGGCAGTATGGAGTAAACTCTAATTTGTGATCAAGCTGATAGCTTGTGCTTCTTGTACCGATGACATTGCTTTTGAACTATCTGACTTTTTGGTTTCTTACCTTGTTGATGCCTCTTGAATATATAGTTTGGACTATTTTATTTTTGGTTTATTTTGCTTAGTTTTGATTATATTCTGCTCGATTGTGTGAAATGTATCAAACTGTTCGTTGTAACAAAGTGCATGTAAGGAGCGGCTCGTACTAATTGTGACCGAAACTCTAAAAATGACGTGTTTTGATAACAGTATCTATGTAAAAATAATTGCAAACAGATCAAATACTACTCCAGTGACATTACCAAAGAAAACAAATTGTTTTTACAAGTTGTTACAGTTAAGATTCTTTCAGATTTCCAACGTTAGAGATGGGTTCTTGAACCCATCTCTAACCTTTCTCCGACCACTTCCAACCATAAGCGAAATATTCGTTTGGTTGCACCTCTGATTCTTCCTGTGGCCGTAAATCGGTTGTTTTTCTTCTTTGATTCTATTCTTCTTTGATTTGATTCTTTGATTCTATCATGGTTTGCCAGTTTGGCTTTAGATCTTTTATCCGATGACATCACTTTTAAATTGTCTTATTCTTTTTATATTTCTTTCTTTCATTTTGCTTCTCAAGTAGACAGTTTGTGCTACTTTATTTTTCTATTTCTTTCTTTTCCTTTTTTCTATTTTTTTTTTTTTTTTTTACTTTTCAAGTAAATATTTCGTGCTACTTTTTTTGTTGATTCTGCTTAATTTGACAATCTTAATAATACTACATTGCGGAATAAATCCAGAAATTAAATCCAGAGTACTGGGTTTCTAGCTAATCCATTTAGTATATATTTTTGAAATAATGTTTTGTGAAGAATAAAATAAATAAATTCTACAAATAAGAATATTCACAAAATAGTTATGGTTAATTTTTTACTTACAGCATGATCAAACTCCACAGAGTTAATAACCATAAAACGTGACAAATCATATTTGTATGGAACATAATTTCCATGCCAGGCCACAACATCGAACGGACTATGGCCTTGTGTAGCACAAAAGAGGTTGCCCTGATATTTGGAAATGACTTTATACGCATCAACATCTCTGTCTTCGTACCATGCCACTGGATGCAAAAAATCGCGAGGATTCGCCAACCCGTTTGCTCCTAAAAACAAAAACAAAATCTAACATTAAAAAGAATTGCTGTGGGCCTATTCACAATGTGAACAAGGTTCAGCTGTGCTGAAACTGGACTTACCTAATGCTAGTGATCAACTTTCACAGGTATTAATGATTTACTTGTAAACGTTACACACGTAACTTTTTTCGGCCACGGTTTCAGCATCTAAGTGGGGAAACGACAGCAGTACAAAAACAGCGCCCTTTGCGTGAGATTTTCAAAACTAAACATCGTGGACACCAATGGTCAACCGTAGTTTGTCAAGAGATGCATGATTTATCTTAACTTAGTTCTTTTGATTTTCCTGCTGAAGAGAAGAAAGCGATTGAGGATTGAAAGGAAGAATATTTTTTGAACATTTTTTTTTATGATGATCACAATGAAATTCGGTGTTGTTTTGTGCCCTTTGTGTGAGATTTTCAAAACTAAACATCATGGACACCAATGGTCAACTGTAGCTTATCAATAGATGCATGATTGATCTCAACTTACTTCTTTTGATTTTCCTGCTGAGGAGAAGAAAGCGATTGAGGATTGAAAGGAAGAATTTTTTTTGAACATTTTTTTTTATGATGATCACAACGAAATTCGGTGTTGTTTAGTAAATCAGCATCGAAAGCTATGGAATTTTTCAAGATCAAACCGCTACAGGTTTCTTTAAAATTCAATTTTGATTTGTAAATTCGCTGTGGAAAAAGGTACTTAACTCCAGACCTTTAACAGAAACTTTTATGTTACCACCATTTCTAAAAGTAGACAGTGTATAAATACCTACAGTAGTTTTTTATCATAATTAAATAAAAAAAAAACTGTTTTTTTTAACTGAAAGTAAGGAGTGACATTAAAACTTAAAACGAACAGAAATTACTCCGTGTATGAAAGGGGCTGTTCCCTTCTCAACGCCCCGCTCTTTACGCTAAAGTTTGACTCTTTCTCTCAATTCTACTTCATTAAACAGTAAAAAAAACTTTAGCGTAAAGAGCGCTACTGAACAATATAGACTTTCGTTTACTACTGAACCACATCGTCCCTTACTTATAGCTCGTTACCATGACTGTTTCAAATTATCCACTTGATCAATCTTCTCGCAACCCAGCATCACCTCTTCACCATCACCTATTCCCAGATTTAGCAACACAAGTTTCTTGACATTAACTATTACTGCATACTGAACTCTCAAAACCTATGAAAATTCGTTAAATTTGCTAATTTATTCGTCAAAAAGATAAAATTACGCATAATTTACGTCATCTATTCTTGAACCGTCGGAAAAAAGGCAAACATTCTTTTCAATTTCTTTTTCCTTTTTTGTATGCACGGAAATATTTCCTAATAAGCAGATTTTTACTTGCAAAACGCGTGATGTTCCATACAATTTAAAAATGGAGTTGTAAAATTTACCGCTTGATAGTACAGCTCCCGAGAAGGAGAAGTTATATAAACATTGCCATAGGCCCACTTTACTTACACTTCGTTACCACAAACCATTCGGCAATACAAGTTCGAACTACTATAAACTCATAAATTACTATTAATTGTGCACCACGTCACGAATCTTGACTCTGAAAATTTTCCAATCAACCATTTTAATTATTCTTTATAACTGAATAATAATATTTGTTAAAAATTCTAATATAATCTTGGATCCGTGTGTATCAAATCTTTTCAATTTGAATGATAATTTGATAAAATGATTTTAATTGATGAGTAATAATTTCTACGCTTACCAATGGGTCCCAAATAAGGAAGCTGAAAATGGCCATTGTATACTTCAAGTACATATCCACGGGTAGGACCATCAACAGCAACATTGAATTTTATCCCCTGCTGGATTACAGCAATCTCATTGGGACTCACATCTAGCTTGCCCATCTCAGTAATTATGTGCAGAATGCCGGTTTGAGGTACTGAAAATATGTATTGATAAGAGAAATAGAAGTTGAACCCCAGTGGCGTCATAAATTCACCCTTCATAAAATAATCTGACACCAGGAGTACCAATTATAGGGATGGGGGTGATCGACCATCCCCCTTATTTTGAAAAAAAATACCTTTTTCTCGTATTTCCACTGAAAAAAAGTAAAAAACAGAAATACGTCCTCCCCCTGGATAAAAAAGAAAATATCTCGTTTGTACTTTTGTTTTTCCTTTAAATTGAAAAGCTTTTTCCTCCTTCTCTGTAATTTTTTGAACTTCCGCCCCTGATCTGACCATGACCACTTTGAATAATTTTGGTGTAGCCGCAAGGTCATGTCCAGGAAGGACTCTGAGTTTGAGCCAATCCCAACTCTTAAAAACTCTTAAAAACGTATACAAAAATGCATATAAACAGATTTTGTACAATTTCTAAGTTTCTTTACCCCCCCCCCCCCCCCTAAAGAAAGAATGCCAAACAAAAATGTCCGATATGCCCTTGTCTTATTGTCTATTCCTTAATATCTTTGCTCTATTCCATAAAATATGTAATTGCTTAATTTTGATCCTATGATTCAGGAATAGTTTTGACACGACCCCTCTTAAAATAGGATTAAATTCAAATATTTGCAGTTAGCATATAATGAGTAAATATACCGTTTTCATTTTTGAGCTCTCTGCTCCTTGAAAAAGTTTGAAACCCTTCCATATCAAAATGTTGGCTTTGCCCCTGTTTTCAACCCAGTCTTCATTTTCATTTATCAGTTAGAAGCTTTGTGCTTGGCTGTTTTACTAGCAAGAAGCTATAAAAAGGTAATTTGGCATGAGAAGTAAACCATCTTTTCTTCGGACACTTCCTATTTGATGGTTTCAGTAAAAATTTACCGGATGCCACTTGTTACTTTGTGATTGGCTTATTTATCAGTTAGAAACTTTGTGATTGGCTGATGGGGCATTTGTCTTAAATAAAGACAGATCCCCTTAAAATCCATTAAAGCTCTAGAAAGCTATACCATTTTAAGTGTAGATACTGGAAACTTACAAATTCCATAGGAGTAATATCACCATCTAATTTTTATTTGTGGAAGAGTGGGTGTAAATCCTCAGTGCCAATGTAATCAGGCTATGTAATAATACCGCCAAATAAAGGATGAATTTGGGTTTAAATAAAGACAGATCCCCTTAAAATCCATTAAAGCTCTAGAAAGCTATACCATTTTAAGTGTAGATACTGGAAACTTACAAATTCCATAGGAGTAATATCACCATCTAATTTTTATTTGTGGAAGAGTGGATGTAAATCCTCAGTGCCAATGTAATCAGGCTATGTAATAGTACCGCCAAATAAAGGATGAATTTGGGTTTAAATAAAGACAGATCCCCTTAAAATCCATTAAAGCTCTAGAAAGCTATACCATTTTAAGTGTAGATACTGGAAACTTACAAATTCCATAGGAGTAATATCACCATCTAATTTTTATTTGTGGAAGAGTGGATGTAAATCCTCAGTGCCAATGTAATCAGGCTATGTAATAGTACCGCCAAATAAAGGATGAATTTGGGTTTAAATAAAGACAAATCCCCTTAAAATCCATTAAAGCTCTAGAAAGCTATACCATTTTAAGTGTAGATACTGGAAACTTACAAATTCCATAGGAGTAATATCACCATCTAATTTTTATTTGTGGAAGAGTGGGTGTAAATCCTCAGTGCCAATGTAATCAGGCTATGTAATAGTACCGCCAAATAAAGGATGAATTTGGGTTTAAATAAAGACAGATTCCCTCAAAATCTATTAAAGCTCAAGAGATTTACACAACCACTAAAAACTGCCAATATCTGGTAGCAGTTTATTAACAACTGACAATAGATAAGCAATAGGATAATGCTGCTGAAAATGCAGTAGGTCGGTAGCAGGCACATTTTGTTGAAAATACAACTTATTTAGAGTATATTACCAATTAAGAAATCTCCGTCAGAATTATAGAGGCATGAATCCCTCATTGGTGTATTGCATGCGTAGATATGAATTGCCAGGCCGTTTCTCAGCTTAGGATCCCCAGCGCCACAGAGTGTATGAAGGCCAGCTACGAAGTCTATGTCCCCATCATTCTCTGAAGGCAGATCGAAAGGCTTCCATCGCATCTAAAAATGACTATATTATTTATGCAAAGCCAAAACCAGGGGCAACATTAAGGGAGAACATGGGTGCTAGAAAATTATGATATTTATAAACCTTTAGAAAGGACTCGAAAAACATTTACTCTGTGAAGTAAATTAGTAATGGTATTTGACTAAAACAAACCTCACAGGCTAATGGAAGCCATGAGATTCCCATAAACTATTTGTGACACTCTACTGAATTATTCAAAATTGAATTAATCAAATTATTCAATATATTGAATTAAATTCCTTTGTGCTTAATGCATAATGTAATATTCTGATTACAGATCCAAAAATACTTAAAAAATTTATTGTGAAGCCTTCCAAATATATTATATGGCAAAATTTTCTTTTTCTTATGCATTCCAAATAAATAATTTTTATGTGAGTTAAGCTTTGAGTTTTAACATAGTTCATGAAAATTATGATTGCTAATTAGTTAAATCTTTATGATGAACTGTATCTATATAGGCTTTAAAACGTTGGGGTGCCTAACGGGAATAACTAACCATATTCATTCTAGTTAACCGCAATTTTATGAGATTTTTCTTCGGTTGTTTAAAATTATGAAGTTTCTATGGCAGTATGTCATTTGTTTTGTCAGTTCAAGCTGTGAAGACAAATAGCAAATTTCGCCTCTAGGAATTGAAACATTAAATATTTATTAGTCAAAAGACAACTGCATTTTTAAGAAAGCAAAAGTCGTTTGCGTTGTTTGGTGCCATATGTTTCTAGCGTATTTTTGCTGAATTTTTAATTTACTTTTTCCGCAAATATCAAAACTTTATTACTGCATCTACGTCTTTTTCATTAAAAATTTCATTTTTAATTCAATTAAAAATGTTTTTCTTCAATTTTAAAGATGGGTTTTTGTGAAGTTTCCTCTCAACTAGGACAAACAATCAAATTCTATTTTCACTCTCCTTGGTGCTTGAAAAAATGGTCCGGCGTATCCTTCCTAGTGGAAACTTCTCCCAAAAAATTCCACCGGACCCCTCCCCCCTGAAACATTGTCAAGAGAAATATCCCACGAATTTCCCTCCCCTGGAAAACTTTACCCAAATATAAGAATGAGAAACCAAAGAGAAATTCAGACAAAACAAAACAAACAAGAAAAGCGTCTAATAGTACAGCGGCTATTATGAAGCAGGGGCGGTGGGTTACTGTGTAGGCGGGACGGGATGTCAGAGGTTTAGTTTAGATAAACGTAGGAGGGGGGAGTGAGGAGGGGTAGGGGTTAATATTTCATCTCCCTTCGTTTAAACTAAGTCTGAAAAAGGTACTATGGGGTGATACCTTCCTTCTTATAGCACAAAAATGTTTCGGACATTTAATTTAGAGCTTCATTTAGCTAAACTAATTTGCTTGATATTTGCAATTAATTAAAAAATATTTTCGCTAAAAAGAAGCTTCTCGAAAAATTAAATAGCCATATCATGGTTGTGCCGATAGCTGCAACCTAGTAAAGAACCAACCACTGTCCATAATAACCAAAAATTAAAAACCACAGTTTAAAAAAATCTGGACAGCACAAAAAAATGCCGTTCATAAGTGACTCGGGAATTGTAACTATTATTTCAATTAGTCAATTAGTAAAATGTTATTTTGAAAACAATTAACGGGAATTCAAAATAATAGCTTGAAACCCCTCAAGAACGTTGGCGGGTCGAAACGAGAACTACACCATTGAAATCGTCTTCACCGAAAACCTCATACATGAAACTTACCCTTACCTGGCTTGAATAACAAGAAGAATCGCTTTTTTTGTATTGTTTACACTGATGTGTCTTGATTTTCCCCCTTCTATTATTACATTTGCAGGTCCACTAGCAAAGAGATGCAAATTGCCAAGACAGGGCATCATGATTTTCGCCAGGAGGTTTCTAGGAGGGAGGGGTTGGTAAATTGAACCAGGAGCTTTATTTTTAGCGATTTGAAATGGTAATATTTCTCCTTTCATATACAATGTTTTAATGTATTTAAATATGTGTACACAGAGGTCAGGTTTTTAGAGGTCACGATGGCTTCGGCCGCGTAAAATATCGAAATTCACGCAGAGCGTTAATCCAAATGAGCAGTGAATAACAAGCTTTTGAAAGCTCTTAAAGGCTTTTGCACAGAGAACGAGGTGCTGAGGATGGGGTGGCCTTTCTCATCTGCCTAATAATTTCAGTTCATTTTAAGTTTTAATGTCGCTCCTTACTTTCAGTTGAAAAAACTTGTTTTTTATTTATCTTATAGGATCGATTTTTTACTTTTTTATTCTAATTCTTCTTCTCGTGTTTGTGGGTGCATTGAGTTATTATAGCACAGTTAAATAAAGCTAACAGAAATTAACTTGCTTGCTTATTTGAAATAATGAGTTCTGTTCTTTTTAAAATTTCTAGATTCTGACTTGGAGTTTACCTCCTTGTTATTGAAGAAAAAAAAGAAAAGCGCCTTAAAGGTACTTCCTAGCTTATTGGGAATTAAATATAAAACCAAATCAACCAAAATTATTAAGCAACATTGAAACTTAAGGCGAAAAAAATTAATCCTTATATGAGAGCGCTACCCCTTGTTCAACCCTTGGTCTTTACGCTAATGTGTTAAAGTTATAAAGTTTCTTCGAGTTAAAGACACTCCCTAGTCACTCCTTAATTACAGCTCGTTACTACGAACTAGTAACAATTTTTCTATCAGTTATATCAATCAATCTATCAGTTTTAATCAATTTTCTATCAATTTTAAATTTGCATTTATCAATTTTATCAGTTTTAAATTTGGAGTTCTATCAACTTTGAATTTGCTTTGTTCTGGTGTAGAGTTTAACTCAATATTTTTTTTTTAGTTTATTTTTTTTAACGCCACTTAAGGTACTTCTGACGAAAAAACTTCTGAGGTAGCCTCGTGGACGCGCTCCCGTTCAAAAAGGATGAACTGGTATCATGTACTACAGTTGAGGGTGCCAAACCAAAACCAAGGAAAATTAAAAAGACAATAAAAAATAAAAATAAATAAATAAATACATCAAAATAAGTAAAAATAAAAGAAAATAAACACAAAACAAAAAAGAAAATAATTAAAAAATTTCCAAGGTGATAAGACGACCAAGTGTGACTACCCCTCCTCGACCCCCTTCATGATCGTAAAAACTTCGGAAGATAGTCATTTGATCAGAAATTGAGAATTCTGGTGTCTTTTTCAAAAGTAAAAAGTGATTTGACAGCAACCAGCACGGCCCTAGAACCTTTTTTGGTAGCCAGTACTTATGTAGCCCTAGAGGATATATGATCAACATTTTAAGTTAGCTATTTTATCCACAATAGTTGAAAATACCAATAAATATGCATGCATGGAAGATAAAGCGCTCTTGAGCACCTGGGATAAGGTTCGTAATATATGCCAACGATTATTTCTTTTTACAAATCGACATTATAATGGAAAAAAGAGTGGGCATGTTTGATCTTTGGAGTCCATTGGTGTGAAACTTTCAGGGATTATTTTCTAGGTAAAAAAGATGTTCAACGTTTTGTTGTGGGAAGGGGTTAGGAGCCTAGAAATGAATCACAGAAACTTCGTTCCCTGACCAATTTTGAATTTATAGCCGTAAGTTCTTGGGCCAAGGGAACTAATGCTACAAAAATCATTAAAAGGAATAATGCCTTTGAAATTGGTCCCTCCTTTATCAAAAGGAGCTAAAAAAGGAGTAATAGGTCCAAAAGTGTCTATTTTTTAGATTGGTTTGAAATTTATATGAAAACTGGGGTAAGAGGATCTCAGTGCAAAAGAAAAATAAAATATTCCTGTCTCTCAAAATGAAGCCCAAAAGAGTGCCAAAAAACGTTTTTCCCGCCCACAAAGATAAAGGGCAATCAGCCTCCATTTTTAAAGGGTAATCAGCTTCCTTTTTGAAAGGGCAATCAGCCTCCCTCTCATTTCCTTTTCTTATATCTGGCTCTCCTCTAGCTTCTGTGATATCGAATTCAAATTCTGAGACAACTTTATTGTTTAAAAGCTTTAAATGTCTAAAAGTTTGCCTTCAGGGTTAAAATCCCCCAGGAACCCCAGCCTTAAGCTTTATCTTACCCTGCTGTGATATCTCAAACCCCAAAGGAACACGAAAAAAGAATCAAACTAAAAAAATCTAAAAATAAATACATTAATATATTATACACCCAATATTCTTCCTATATTTTGGAATATTCGAAGAATATTTCTAAGTTCCTTATTTTTTCCTTATTATTGTTTGTCATATTTTCTCTGGGACTGCTCTATTTTCTATTTGGGGGGGGGGGATTTTCTACGAGGGGATTTTTCACGGAGGAAGATTTTCGGGGGGGGGGGGGTCTGGGGAAATACACCTCGCACCCTTGAAAACACTCGAAAATAGGCAGATGGAAAATATGAAGATCTTAAAAATCTTGAAATACTAGGAATCTGGGCTGTAAGACTTGGAAAAAGAAGGAACGTTGAAACTATTTTTTTTTTTCCATGCCTGAAAATGACAATTTTTAATAAAGTGGAGGTGTTTGCTCAATATATGCAATATAAATCTCTTACTTGGTTTGGGTTTGGAGGGTTTTCACTCCACTTTATTGTCATTTTGTTAGCAGTTTCTACTGGTTGAAATGGCTTGTGAAGCACAGATGGGCGAATTCTGTAGAGCCATGTTCGCTCATTATGTTCTCTTGGAGCTGTAAAATAAATTATTATGTGATAGCAAATTCACTTTTATAGCAATCCTTGATTTAGTTTTGCAAAAAAAAAAACTGATAATAATCTTGAACTGAAAAAATTTAGCTGAAAAAGTTATTGCAGAAATCAAATGTCTAGTCAACTTAGCGATTTTTGATTAAATTTTTTATGACAGTTGGTTTTTTGAATTTTGATGGGAATTTTTATGAAGTCAGGAGTAGTTTCTGCGAGATTACTGATAATATGTATTACTATATTGACACTAAGGCTAAACTCTAGAATGGGGTACTGATCAACATTATGACGTATCTATTTTATTCAGAATAGTAAAAAATATCAATATATATGCGCATCTATGGATGATATTATGTGAACTGTTAATTCTTTACAGACAGATCTTATAGTGAAAAAAGAGGGAGGGGGGATGTATGATATTAGAAGTCCAGTGGTGTGAAATTTTTAGGGATTGTTTTCTAGGTCAGAATATCATTCCACATTTTTCTATGAGAAGGGGGGGATTATGGGCCTAAAAATGACCCACACGAACTTTTTTCTTAATAAACTGGAAATTTATAAACGCTAAGTCCTTGGGCCAAGGGGACTGTTGCTGCAAAAAATCATTGAAATGATTGGTCCCTTTGACACTGGCCCCTCCTTAACAAAGAGGGCTGAAAAAAGGGTGGATTTTGTTTCGATTTGCCTGAAACTTATATGAAACTTATATGGATCTTAAGTGAAATTTTTTCACTTAAGATTCATCTTGTGAAATGGAGTAAAATCAGTTTCAGAACCGAGGAGATGATCCTTCTCATCCTAGCATTGATTCAGTCAATTTCGTGCAGTTTTCATTCACGTTTGCTTATACAGATCTGTTGAGAAAAGGCAGAAGAAAAGTCACAATTACACAAATGCAAATTTTAAAATTGCAAGGTAACAAATTGAAATTATTTGTTCCTACTCCCACACCTGTCTCTCGCCATCACTTTGATGAAGAACGTCTCAAATGGAAAAAAACACCAAGTTTAGAAATATAACACCGAGGGTGTTTTCGATAGTCAAGTTTGGTTATCAAGAACTTAAATGAAGGCTAACTTTGAAACTTTTGTACTTGCACGTACAAGCTTTAGGGAAAAACTGCGAATATTTTTGTTATCTTTGTGTAGTTAGATTTGAATTTGGCTATTTATTTTCTTTTGCTAGATACATTCATAGAAAAATAAGTAAAAACTGCTAAAAATAAAACTGTAACCAAGCCAGGAAGGGTAGTTGTCCTTTGGCGGTTGACGTATTTGTATACATATTTTCAAAAACAGCACACATATAAGCCGAAGCTAAGCCAGTGTGGGTGAGGTCGTTCTCAGGGGTGGATCCTGGGGGGCCTCAGGCCCCCAGATTTTTATGGCGCCCTCATTCACATCCTGTTCTTTTTTCTTTTTTTACTCTTTTTTTAAGTATACTGGTCAATTTGATCAATTATTCGTTGGTGATTTACCCAATTAACAACAAAAATCAAAGCTTTCCTATGAATATAAAGAGCAAAGTTTAAACTTAAAATGAATAAAAATTATTTTTCTTCAGCCGGTTCCGTATATATCTCCAAAATTGGCGTAAAAATCTTTGATTGCTGCAAAGATTTTTCTACGAACATGGAACTTTCCCCTATTTCACGAAAATGGAAACACTTGTTGAAGATAAAAGGGGTATCTTCAACACGTTTCATAAATGTGGTAGCACAGTTATAGCTATTTGTCTATTCACAATGACATATTGAAAAGTAGCCTTGTAGTTAAAAGTTCAGAACGGATAAAAATAAAAAAAATTGGACACGAGTATAGAATGGATAAGAGACGAAGACTGATGGTTGAGTTTGCAAGGGGATCGTAGGGCGGATATTTTGGTAAAATATCCGAAAATACTTGGAAATCAGAAGGTAAGTTTTGACTACTAATAAACCCCCTCCACCCTCGAAAATCCTTAATTTTGGTTTTGTGACTAATTATATAGCGAATGACCAAATAGGGTTTTCGTGTGAATAAATCTATCTATCTATTTTAACTATATAGCTAATTTGGTTGAAATTAGATGAATGAAAGAATTAAAAGCAATTTAGGCCAGGAACAGATACATGAGGTCGGAGGGGGTGACCCTCATCCTAAGACACTTCTGGCAAACTTACTCCGTTCTTTTTCTTTCTTTTTAATCTTTTCGAATTAACCTTTTAATTTGGTGCCCACCTCGAGTCACATTGGCGCCCTTGATTCAGCAGCCCCTTTACCCAAGATTTTGCTCTTGATCTGTTAGAGATTCAAACATGAAACTGCTCGCACGATCAGTTTACGAATCATTTTGTCATATAATTACATGATAAACCTCGTTTTCAGGAAAAATTAATCATATAATTAAACTTGCTTGCTAGATCTTCATCTTCAGATTGTGTTTTCTTTTTTTCTTTTTTAGGCAGATTTTTTTTTGTTTTCTTTCTTAAAAGCCCATCGATTTGGGTGCGGTTTCTGGGAGTCATTGATAGGGGTATAATAAGGATGGGTCACGGGGGAAGACAAATTATAAAGGGTTTTTTTGGGAAATGTTTTGGACATTTGAGTTTGCCGTGTGGGATTTGGGAGAGCTAATTCACATGCCCTATCTTATCGAGCTGCATGTCTGTAGTAAGATGCAGGGTAGAATACTATCTTCCTAGGATAAAGTCCAAGTGGAATGTCGTCTATGTTATCCGAACATAATGTGGAAGTTAGAAACTACCCAGATTGATAAGGTCGACGTAAGCCGGTTGATTCACAAGTATCAAGTATCTCGAGCTCTATCGTCCCTGGAAGACAACTTGGAAGACTTTTGAACTTTTTTTATTGCCCTTGTCTCCCTCCCTTTCATCATTGACTACCCCGATATTACCCCCCATATTTTGTGTATTATTACCCCAAATTATGGGGGATAAATAGATAATGACGATATCAATGTCTGTCTTATCATATATTATTTCGTCTACCATAGCTACAGTTTCTTTGATAGAAGCACATTTTTGGGACCCATCTGCAAAACAAAAGTAATCGCCTGCTACAAAGCGTGTGGAAAATTTTAGGTCTGCACAACGCTCAAATTTCCCGGTTGGGAACACTTTTCGTTAAGTGATACTAAATCCTTCTTTTTGTAAGTATTTTGGTGCACTTGTTTCATAAATTCGAAGAGTGGTGATAATAGAACGACAAAACACTAAAACAAGAGGTTTCAACCCCTTACCTTCCCTGGTATTCCATTAAAAACAGGTAGTTTTCAAAAACTTTTTTTTTCATATTTCAAAAAATCCAGAAAACCAAAGTAAACCAAATTCAAGTCCGAAAAAATTTAAGAACTTATCTGATACTTATGACAGTTTAAGGGACGCTTAAAATTTACCCTAGCTGCTACCGTGTTAGTCATAAAAATTTAAAGTAGGGTGTTCCCAGATGGGAACGCTGAACGCTACTGGGTTAGAAATTATTAAAGCACGTGTTTAAACAGCATTTTAACCGTGTTTCGGCAAAACGTCCTAAATTGAAATAAGGCAGAACATCCAAGACCATCTATTTCTGAAGCGAACAATATCATCACAAGAAAACACTGTATTTTTCTTATTTTTCACCGCTTAACGAGGAATTTTACAAAGAAAAAAATGACCTAACAAGAGGAATGCTCAGAATTGATCACTTAGGACTTGATTGAGCGATAGAGGTCAATATACTAATTAAACAGAATTAATGAAACGTAAGAAAGGTAGAAAGGTAAGAAACGTAGAGAAAGGTATATCTAATAGAAAACGGAACTATTTTACATTAAAATATTAGTACTTTGTGATATTGTACATGACATTAGTTCAATATGAAATATCTATTCTCACTAATATATTATATTTTTCTCTATCGTTTTTAGACTTGTATGGTTTTCGAAGAAATTAGGAGCTTTAAGTATATTTTGGTATTAAACCCTGCCACGGTATGGGTAGGGTTTATAATAAAAATTATTATATGAATACTTTCCTTTTTGAAAAAAATCAGCTTTGACAGTGGGGGACACGACCCATTCCATGTTTTGGTCGTGGTTCCGATTAAAGAATCCTCGAAAAAAAGGAGCCCTTGACACAAATAAAAACCAAATATTCCCTTGCTTGTCGTGGAACGTCTTCAAAACATTTTCTAGCTGCCAAAGCAACAAGGCAGGACCCCAACATTTCAAGCGCTGCTCAGATACTCCCCAGCAGCCAGGCGTATGGTTGGTTTTCAGTCTCTTTACAGAAAATGTTGGAATCTTGTAGCGGATCAAACGGCTGCTTTACAATTCTCTACCTCTTATAAAAACAGTTGTATTTCCGCCCTTAGAAATTTGAAGTTTCCCCATTAATTGACTTTTTTTATCCAGCTCTAAAGAAAAAAAAATAGTCCGGTCTACTCATTCAGAAAGTCTCAATGAAGCCGCAGTGATTTATTCATAAAAGAATATGCTCGTGTCTGTTGTTAATACGCATTTTGCTGCTATAGGAAAATATTATTGGCTTTCAAAGAGGTTTCTTTGTCATTTTACATCAGCACCAACCATATTCACACAAACGAACTGGTCTAACAAAAGCGTTGTCTACCCATCCCCCTATCATTACGCTCAAATCATATTGGCACCCTTGGTCCAGTGCCCCCACCCCCACCCCAACATTTTTCTCTTGATCCGCCCCTGGTCATTCTTTCAAGCTTTAATGACTTTTCTGACAAGCGAATTATGAATACTGTTTCTATTACTGTGCATTAACATTACATCTGCATTAAAACATTTTCCTCTCATTTTAAGTCTTTTTGGGTTTAGAATATCTAAACCACGAAATTCACGTGGTTTACGCTGAACACCACGATTTTTTTTCAAGATACAAAAAAATACGATTTCAAACTCCAGGTGGGGGGTGACTTTTTTTCCTGAAAGTACCAAAAATATTTTTTTTTAATCCAGTGGGGGACAAAATAATCCAGGGGTAATTGCCCTCACCTCAATGACACTCCTGTTTTGAACTATCTCCTTTAAATAGTTGGATTATTAAATAATTATTCATTTTTAAACATCAAAAAAAGACATTACCGGTAAAAGCAGTTCCTGATAACTGCTCTGCATACAGTCCGTATGGACACTTCTGTGGGTTGTTTTGGCCTTCTGGGAGAGAGCCAGGACAGCGAGGATCCTCACTGGAGAATTCGTTTCCAAAACCCGAAAGATACTAAAAGATAAATTTTTCAAATGCATTTGTTGCATTTTTCTTGGTCATAAACATGAAAAAAGTACTGTACGGTTTATAAAGCATCAAGTTAACATAAATTGAAGGAATTTTTCTTATTACTTTGTCAGACACGAAAATAAAACCCCGAACACCAAAGCCGTATCTAGGGGGAGCTACTCGATTTGACCCCCCATTTTTTTCCATCTCCTATAAATGTAACAAAATACCCCCCCCCCCGATTTTCTTTTGGAAGGAGGGGGTATTTTATCAACGCAGGAAACCAAAATAAGTTGTTGCATCCTATTTCTCCTATAAATTCGACCTTTATATATATTCCCATGAAAACTATCAAAATGAAGGATAAAATTATCAAGACTAAAAAATTAATCAAATATTTAAATGAGATCAATGCCTTAAAAATTAGTTCCTCGTGACTGGATTAGCGAGAGGACTAGTAATGAGTTTTACCTGATTATGATTACCCTCCAGGGGGGGGGGGGTAATTGTATGCACAACTTTACAGACGACAGTCATATTCATTTGGGAAAGAAAGAAAAAATCAGAAAAAAATGAAACTGAAAAAATAGAGACTTCCGCACAGAGAAGCGCGGATATGAAAGAGACTTAAGTTACAAAACACTACTTCATGCGATTTCCAAACGAAATACGTGGCGTTTACCAAGATTAATCTGTGATCAAACTGCACCAGCATACGCACTACGTATCTTACGCTCGGTTCGGGTAATAAAGTTCTAAGTTTCGATTAAATTCTTCGGTAAAATTGTAATTTAACGATTCTTTTGAAAGAAGTAGATTACTAAAAAAAAAGTAGTTCCGTTAGATTTCTTATTTTATGCTATTTTTCAATATGATAGTCGTTTTCCTGACAATGCACCCAACCCCTTATGGTCCCAGATAAAGCCATATCCTAGGATAGATACAAAACTAAAAGAAAACGGTGATTTTCTTATTTAATATTATGCAACTTGTTTCTATTCATACCATATCCTGTTTTCTTCCATTGTTATCCATATTCTTAAATAATACTTTATCCTATAATTCCATTGAAATAATTCATAAAGTATTCCATTTTCATTATATTTTATTGTCACCAAACTTCACTTCTCGAGTGTTTTGTGTAATAGACATGTACCAGCAAATGTTTGGCAATCCTTAGAACGTGGTCTAGCAATCTCAACCTTTCTTTCATTCTAAATAAAAGCAACGAAATCCCATTTTCGTTTTAAATTTTGAATCAAGAAGAATCTAAAAAGAATACCTTTAAATTTGACATATCTTTCGTAACCAAGATTAGTAACTACGCGAAGCTAGTAACTATTGGCAGGATTATTATGGTAATTACATAAACTGGTTGAGGCGTACACATAAGGCGATGTTTTGCCGTTTGCTCTGTGCCTGATGAACCAGCAGGCATTGTTAAATAAATTATATATTTTTCGACTCGTTTCAGCCCAAAAAACAAATAATTGTTAATAACTGTAAAGGAGGCAATAGCGTTCAAACACTTTGACTGGCTAAACTAAACGACACCGTTTCCATGACAACGAGATAGCAAAGTTTAAATTAATCAGAAATTCATTGAATTAAAACAATTTTCTTTTAGTGCGACCGAACACCGTAAAATACTTCAAGTACTAGGGAGATCAAATTGAAAACTGGTTCCCCCCCCCTGCCCTGGACCCCTCTTAGGTCTATTCATAATGGAAACACCGATTTCCCAAGATTTTTCTATCGGTTATTTAAAAATTGTGATGTTTTTAAGACTCACATTTTAATGCTGACTTTAAATATATAAGTTTCATCAAGTTTAGTCTTACCAATCAAAAGTTACGAGCCTGAGAAAATTTACCTTATTGTAGAAAATAGGGGGAAATACCCCATAAAAGTCATGAAATCTTAACGAATATCACACCATCAGATTCAGCGTATCAGAGAACCCTGTTTCATAAGTTTCAAGCTCCTATCTACAAAAATGTGGAATTTGTATTTTTTGCCAGAAGACAGATCATGGATGCGTGTTTTTTTTTTTTTTTTTTTTCTCCAGGGGTGATCGTATCGACCCAGTGGTCCTAGAATGTCGCGAGTGGGCTCATTCTAATGGAGATTAAAAGTTCTGGTGTCCTTTTTAAGTGACGAAAAAATTGGAGGGCACCTAGGCCCCCTCCCACGCTCATTTTTTCCCAAAGTCATCGGATCAAAATTCTGAGAGCCATTTTAGTCAGCTTAGTCGACAAACCTAATAACTATGTCTTTGAGGACGACTTACTCCCCCACACTCCCCGTGGGAGGGGCAGCAAGTTACGTACTTTGACCAGTGTTTACAAGTTTCAAGCTCCTGTCTACAAAAATGTGGAATTTGTATTTTTTGCCACAAGACAGATCACGGATGCATGTTTATATTTTTTTTTCCAGGGGTAATCGTATCGACCCAGTGGTCCTAGAATGTTGCGAGAGGGCTCATTCTAACGGAAGTTAAAAGTTATATTTCCCTTTTTAAGTGACGAAAAAATTGGAGGGCATCTAGGCCCCCTCCCATGCTCATTTTCCCAAAGTCACCGAATCAAAATTTTAATATAGCCATTTTGTCCAGCATAGTCGAAAAACCTAATAACTATGTCTTTGGGGACAACTTAATCTCCCAGAGTCCTCGGGGAAGGGGTTGTAAGTTACAAACTTTGACCATTGTTTACATATAGTAATGGTTATTGAAAAGTGTACAGACGTTTTCAGGGGGACTTTTTCGTGTTAAGGGGAAGGGGTTGTACGGATAGGGGCTTACGTGGTAGTATCTCTCAATGGAGGAATTTATCATGAGGGAAGAGAATTTCCATGAAGTGGCCTAAGAATTTTCTAGTATTATTTAAAAAAAAAATAATGAGAAAATAAATGACGAAAAAGTTTTTTCAGCTGGAAGTAAGGTGCAGCATTAAAACCTAAGACGAACAAAAATTATTGCGTATATAATGGGGTTCATTTTCTCCACAATACCTCGCTCTTTACGCTAAAGTGTTTTTAGTATCTTCAACTATTTATTCTACGGCCTTTGGGATTCAGGGGTCATTCTTAAAGATTTGGGACAAAATCCAAGCTTTAGTAAGAGCGAGGCATTAAGGAGGGGGTGAACCCCTCATATACGTAATAAGAATGTAAAAATATAGAAGTTCGTTAAGTAAGTTAAATCGTAAGTTACGTATATTTATTACTAATAAAACATTCGTAAAAGAAAAGAGTTATAGTTGCCTTTTTAAGTAACCAGAAATTGGAGGGCAACTACGCCTCCTCCCCCACCCCTTTTTTCTTATCAAAATCGTCTGAACGAAACTATGAGAAAGCCACCTAGCAAAAAAAAAGTTAATACATGAATTTTGTTTTAATTATTCATATGCGATGAGCCGAAATCAAAACATGCATTAATTCAAAAACGCTCAGAAATTAAATAAAAAAACAAGTTTTTTTAATTGCAAGTAAGAGGCGACATTAAAACTTAAAACGAACAGAAATTATTCCATATATGAAAGGGGCTGTTCCCTCCTCAACGCCCTGCTCTTTACGCTAAAGTTTGACTCTTCCTCTCAACTCAACTTTTCAAAACAGTAAAAACTTTAGCGTAAAGAGCGAGGTGTTGAGGAGAGAACAGCCTCTTTCATATACGAAATGATTTCTTTTCGTTTTAAGTTTTAATGTCGCTCTTTACTTGCAGTTAAAAAATTTGTTTTTTCTTATTTAATTGGAACAAAAGGTCAAACTTGAATGCAAAGATCGAGGTGTTGAGGAGGGGGAAACCCTCCTCACGTAGGCTAATAAATTCTGTTCGTTTTAAGTTTTAGTTTTAAGCTTGCACAATGAACCGTTAACAGTAAATAGTACAAAATCGTATAGTCAAAGTAAATATTACATTAATAATATAGGTTAAACATAAAAAATGCTGATATCAAGTTTGACGATTTGTACAAACGAAACTTATTTCAGAACGTCACTCTTTACATGTCAACCTTACAAATAATAACTTAAAACAATCATGATGCATTTATTAACCTGATGCAGGAGCATACCCATTTTTTACCAGTGATATACAATTGCAAGTGTTGCTCCCTAGATGTGATCCCTGGATCCAAGTTGCTGCAACAACGCATGGGAGGTTGTCATTGTAGGACTAGTTTTATAACCTGGATTGAAGCAGCGTCTCTTGGACTACCTCCACCCCCTCCCTCAAGTAAAAATTTCATACCAACTGGCCCATCAACACTCCTTCTTTACAGGCCAAAGAGACTTTAGGGGAATAGTAAAATGTATATTTTATGTGTATTTCAGGATAAATAAAATCTTATCTTGTCTTAGAAGTTTGAAATCAATCCCTCGAGCAAGTCTTAAAGTATGACTGATACATTATTTTGATAACCTCGACATAATGTTAAAATTTTACATTTGGGTGATCGGGAGAAATATTTTCCCTTGGATCCTCGTAAGAGAATATACAGCGCAATGTTTTTTCCTCTTTATGTTTTTAATCTGACTGGCTATATGGATAGTTATCTATAACTGCTGCTTACCACTTGTATGAAGAAAAAAGTCTTTATTTCCAGTTGAATGTCCAGAAAATAGGCACTGCAACTTTTTGTCACTCCAGTAGTTTGTCATTATATTTTAAACAATCAGTGTAACTTCATTAGTTTGATGTGCAAAAAAATTTTTATTGATACTTTCTTCCCTTTTAACGCATTCATTTCAAATATATAGAAAAGCAATTGTTAAATGATTAATTGATTCTTTAATTCAAAAAAGGCTTTAACAAACAAAACTTTTTTCTTCATTACTGCCAATGGTAACGTAATTTTTTTTTATTTTGGCACGATGTTTTTCTACTTTTCTTATAAAATGGAATGAAAGGAAAAGTTTTGATAAATAGTCCTTTTAAAATAGTAAGATTAAATTGACAGTCAGAACTGCAATTATTCAAAAATATACTTTTTATATTTCCTGTAATCCCGAATATAATCGTAATTTTCTGTCCTGTTGTTGATGTTTTGACAAATATAATCAAGGCCCTGAGTAAAGTTCAAACAACACTAAAGCCTTTTGGAAGGCTTGATGGGAGCAGGGATGGTCTTGCTTTTATTCGAGGTGGCTTTTCTTTTAAACCTTGATTAGCCTTGTGATTTGATTTTGCTGCTATATTTTTGCTATAAATTGCAAATCGTTTTCAGTGCTAAATGACACTTTGGCATTTAGAAAGTTATAAAGGGTGGTAGTTCTTATTTTTAGTAATGACTTCTTTGTTTTAAGTTGCAGCCGTTGGCTTGAAGAAATCGAAGCGGGCTAGCTGTTTTAATCTGTGTCCCTAGCTTTATTGATTTATTGAATCGTTTCTTCATATTCATTGAAATATTCTCCGCCATTTTTCACTTCCGTTGGTGTTCGCTACAAGTGTGGTTGTATTTGATAATTAAGGTAAATTTTTTATAAATTTGCTTGTTATTGAACCACTTTGAAATGATATTTCCTTTTATTAGATAGGGCTAATGTGCATACATCTTTATAAGTTCTCTTTTGGGTCAAAAGCAATGTTTATGACAATTATAGGCCCAGGCTATTTTTGTGCTGGGCTTTTTAGTTTCCTGCTAGTCTCTTGGTTGAGTTCAAAAGTCAACTTGACACTAATCATTTGGTTAGCCTAGCAAATAAGATTAGTAGCCTAGATGAAGTCAACAATGTATTGTTTATTATAGCCTATGCCTTAAATTACCATGTTTGAATTTCTGACACAGGCCCCTGATATAACCCTACACCTATCTTTTTTTAGGTTTCATTTAGTGTATTATTTCTGTTAACCTATTTCCTGAATTTTTATGCCATACATAGCCTATTGCACCCTAGTTATTGCCATAAAATTCTGTCTAGACCTAATAGAAATAAGTTAGCCTAGGCTCTGAATACTATGATAGACTAACCAGTTTTGGCACTTTTAAGGAAACAGTTTCTTAATTAGCAAGTTTTAGGGCTCTTCTGAGAGAAACATTAGGAAATATGTTTTGCATCAATTTTGGACATAGGCTAGGCTATAGACTAGATAAACACCCAGGTTGATTCCAGTATTTATTTCAAACCTTGATTCATACCATAGATTGGTTCCCATAATTACCCTTCTTGCTTTTGTATTAACATTCTTTCTAAACATCATTGATTAATTGTCTTGCTCACAGATAAGCCCCACTATTTCCCCCTAAACAGCATCTGTTGATACTGTTTTATTTTGTGAATAGGCTCTTTGATGTGTTAAAACCAATCATTTATAAATGTGGATAGCAATAAAAGTAAACATGATCATGTGAACAATAGAAAAATTGGCTACTGTGTATTATAGCCTACACTGAGTTAAGATTTTTTTTGTTGAAGCCTATGTACAAAAACCTATATATTAGGTCTGTATATGGGACTAGTAGGAGGTAGGGAGGGGGGGTGTAGATTCAACCTTGTGGTTGACTGTTCCTATTTGACAATTATTCCCCCTTGAGGAAATTATAACCTAGTAAACAACATCATTTGCACAGGATTTTGATTAATGGATAATTCTTCTGGTCTTTGTCTGTTTTGATGAGAGCTTTTGGGCTGAAAATCCTCTTCCTATCCAATTTATCTATTATGGCCTGCCTCTCTGGAATAGCACAATTTTTTTAGATATGAATATAGTGAGTCAGAGGTAATTGACTTAAAACTGCAGGATTTTGACTCTTGTCAATAGAAGAGCATTGCTAAGTGCTGAGAACCATATTTGTGTTGCAAGAGCAACACTTTGGTTTTGTCCTGTTTTTTTTTGTTTTTTTTTTCCTATGCTGCTGATCTCAGCTTATTCCTGGAAACTGGTAAGGGTCTAACCTGTGTGGTTTTTATGGAAAGTGTGGACCTCAGGCCGGATTGATGAATATGACATTACATTTTGGAAAGCTCCATAGAACTCTTGCCTAGGGCCAAAAAGGATGGTTTTTGCTTGTCCTCGAGCCAGAGCCTATGGTGTGCGAAGTGAAGTGGAGTTATATAGCCTATGTCAGAGAGGAGTATCTGAAGTTGTGCAGCCAAGCTTTCATTTCATCAAACCATGTTTCTGCTTTCGAGTAGAAAGCTCCGTTCTAGCAGGCAAGCAGGCAGGCACCAGTTTCAAATTGAAGATGGACTAAAATCTATAAGCGTTAAATATATGCGGTAGTTCCCCGGCCCCACAGCCAATATATCTTCTTTGAGTGATAAATAGAAAAATTTACAGAAACAAAAAAGTGCAATTTTCCCGTGGGTCCGAAAGTGCTGCCATCTATTGTTTCTAGCCATTTCTGTTCGTGATTTCAGCTGACTTTACCATTCTTTTTTTTCTACTTGGGATTGCAATAGAGAAATGGTATCAGATATACCTCTTAAACTTTAAAAGTTCTCTCATTGCTAAAGAAATTAGAGCTTATCCTTTGCTCCTTTCTAAGTGGTGGTGTTAGAAAGTTGGCCTCCAGCAAAAAAGTCAACTTTTGAACTAAGACAGATAGAATTTTTTTTTCAATGACAATCAATAGACCTTGATGAGCTGATCAAAGTATATGTCATCCATTTTTTGTTACAAAAATTTCTTCATGACATACACCAGTTTGAAAGTTTCATGGGGTTGACAACTTCAGTGGTAAGGTACACACTTGAACCAAAAATAGGCCGATACCAATTGTGAGATATGTAGGGGGCTTCCAAGCAACAGTCGATTATTAGCTTATAATCATCTTTGGCAATGAGGGGTTTGCAACTTTTGCTGATTGGTGTACCTATTATCTGTTTCTGGTGTAATTGATGGTAAGAACAACTTGGTTCCTGATTATAAGACATGTAGGGGAGTTGTAAGTAATAATTGGCTGTTAGGCTACAATGACTTCAGCGACAAGGGGTTTGGAACTTTTGCTAGTTGGTGTACCCATTATTTGTTTCCGGTGAACTTGGATGTATATCCCGGGAGAGGGACTTGTATGTAAGAATCGGTTGCTAGAGGAGGCTCACGAGGGGCTACAAATTTGTGCAAATTGGTACACATCTATGGAATCAGGGACCCATAAATTTCCTGTAATGACTTGCCATCCAATAATAAGCGATTCTGGATGGCGAGTCATTACAGGAAATTTATGCGTCCCTGATGGTATTTTGATCCTGAAAAGTTACAGATAGCTTTATAATACCAACTAGATTACATAAGATAATGTTCCAAGTTTCCATCCGTCACGATGTCTACGATTGAAAAGGATAAAGTTCAACCGGCTGCAAAGTGACATTTAGGGGCCTAGTAAGTAATAATCGGCTGTTAGTGTGGACCTCGGGCCGGATTGATGAATATGACATTATATTTTGGAAAGCTCTGTACGACTCTTGCCTGGGGCCAAAAAGGATGGTTTTTGCTTGTCCTCGAGCCAGAGCCTATGGTGTGCAAAGGATAAAGTTCAACTGGCTGCAAAGTCAATTTAGTCCCTTCTTCCAATATTTTTTTTTTCAACCCTGAGGAATAGCCTTTGATCATCTGATTACTGATTGTGTTATTCTTTGTCTCTCACGGAAGAGGGACTTGTAAACAAGAATGGGTTGCTAGAGGAGGTTCATGAGGGGCTACAAATTTGTGCAAATTGGTGCACATCTATGGTATTTGATCCTGAAAAGTTACGGATAGCTTTATAATACCAACTAGATTATATAAGATAATGTTCCAAGTTTCCATCCGTCATGATGTCTACGATTGAAAAGGATAAAGTTCAACTGGCTGCAAACTCAATTTAGTCCCTTTTTCTGATATTCTTTTGCTGTTGTTTTTTCAACGCTGAAGAATTTGATCATGTGATTACTGATTGTGTTCTTCTTTGAATATGCCGTTTTGAAAGCTTTGATAGTTTTGACAACTTCAGCATTTAACCGATAGCAAAGAAACAAAACCCAAGTGTTGCTCTTGCAACACTTTAATCGGCAAAGCCGAACAAAGGTTGCCACAACACTTCACGTTGCCCAGGCAACGTAGGTCTAGTTTGACCTAGATCTGTCCAGGACTGCACAAAGCCTCCATTCACACTGGAGGTCCCAGGGACTTCTTCTTCTCTGATTCTAAGCCAGCTTAAGCACTTTGGTTTAGACATGTTGATCCCTATCCTGCATTGGTATCTGGGATCATTGCTTTTTCTGAGGCCAAAATAATTTCAATGATTTAAAGAACATGAAAATTAGAACTAGGAATGTTATGATGTCAAATAATGACTATAGTACTCACTGAACCATTGACACATTTGTAGAATCTGTGTCTGTTACTTGCCTTTTGGCATGGAAAAAGCAATAATCAAACCCCTGTATAAAAGTGGCACAAAAACACAATTGAAAAATCATAGACTAAAGTCACACACATTAATTTTTTCCAGAATTATGGAAAAACCAATTCTCAAGAGAATGCAAAATTTTTCTGAATCAAATTTTCTTTGGCATCCATTTCAACATGGTTTCCATAAAAAAAAACATTCATGCAATACAATCAAATGGCATTTAATAAAATATCTATTCTACTTTCACTTCAAAAGCATGAGGTATAATCACTTTGGTGCACAAACATTGAATTGGATTGGTGATTATCTAACAGGCTGAGATGGTTTTAAGTAGTGTTCCACAGGGTAGTTGTCTTGGTCTGGTACTTTTCTACCTTTTCATCAATGACTTGCCTCTTATCTGCCATTCCTTGGTTAAAATTTTTGCAGATGACAAAGCTTTACCACTCCTTGATAAAGTCAAATGAAGTTTCAGTGCTTCAAAAGGACTTGGATGCAGTGCATGATTGGTGCACTGTCAACTCCATGTTTGTCAATGAAATAAGTGTAGTGTTGTCCATTACTTTTGAAAAGTAGCTCAAAGTTACTATTATCTTGCTGGGCATTCAATTTCACCTGTTGAAAATGTCTGTGACCTTGGTGTTCATTTTGGTTCTAGTTCTAGGTTTGACAGGCATGTTTCTGAAGTAAATCATGAGGTGAACTATCAGCTATTATGTCTCAAATGCACTTTTCATGGGTTTAACCTCCATTCATTCACTGCTGTTTATAAATCAACAGTTTGACCTATACTTGAATATTGTTTGTCAGTATGGTATCCATTGAATAAAAAAGAGAGAGAGCAAGGGTAAAAAAACAGCAAAGAGCAACTAAGCCTGTACTATATTTGAAAGATTTGCTGTTGGAAAATAGACTGCACAGGCTAGGATAACAATGTCTTTAATTCCAAAGGGATAGGGCAGAGATTATTGACACATTATAATCAAAGGCATGAGGCCATGGAATGACCTTCCAGCTGAAACATTTCTAATAGATAATATAAACATTCAAAACAAAACTAGGAGACAAACCATTATATCATTTTTAAATTCTCTAAAGTATTATTTTTCAGTGTTTTTTTTTGTATTTGTTGTGACGAAATTATAGCTTACCACTTTTTTGAATGAAAACAAAAGTAGTTTGGCCTCTGGATTTCCATACTAGGTCTTGTCACAATCCATCATGAGGATATTTTTTGTTTTAGTTTTTTTTGTGATCTGTATGTTTTCATAGTGTGCTATTTTTCATAAATTTGTATGTGTGTATTATGTTGTCAGCATTGTCACAACTTTTTTTTGTTATGTTTAGTGTGGACAAGCTTGATGCTTACCATATTATAGTATCATATAATAAATATCAACATTTGATTGATATTCAGATGATTTGAACTGGACTTATTAGGAGTTTCAGAAACTCATCCCAGGGATAGGAAGCATGAGATTACATTACCTTAAATTGCAGCTTGGAGCAATACAAGGATTTTTCCTTGTAGAAACTTCAGAGTTGATAACACATGACACATAGTTGAATACATACACTTGACTAGTGGTTTGATGTTGCTGATTCTGATTCGAGTGCTTCCCAGTTATACTTCCATTCTTTTTTGACCATTCATTATCAAGATGGTTCTTAAAGCTGTCTGTGGTTTGGGCAGCAATGGTATCTGGCAGTAATTTGTTCCAGAGGTTGGCAACACGGTTGGTAAAAAAATGGGCGCATTGCAGCTTTGAGGAGAAATGCCTGGATAACTTCAAATTATGTCCCCTTGTACAAGAATCCTGAGACGCCAGAGGAAGAAGACCAGGAACTGCCTTTGTATTAATAAGTTACATGATATAGAATTTGTTTACTCAGGCATGAAGGATTGGGTACATAGACAGGGAGTAGGGCTCATGTTGAGTAAGGAAGGTGCTAAGTCTTGTTTAGGCTGGGAAGGTATTGATCCCTGTAGAACTGCCTGATAGAGATACTAGTGACTCAGATGAATTTTACTAACAGTTACAGGAGCAAATAGACAGGATCCCAGGTAGAAATATGATATTTTTACTTGGAGATTTTAAGGCTCAGTTTGCTAGCAATAGGGATTGATGGTATCCTAGCCAAGGTATATTTGGTGTAGGAAAAGAAAATAGGAATGGCTACAGACTTGGAATTTTGTTGGTAACAATTTAATTAAAGCCAATATGGTGTTTGGTCATCAAATGGTCCATAAATTAACATGTATTCAAATGGTGGTAAGACAGCAAACCTTATTGATTATGTTATAGTAAATCAAAGACTGGCAGGATCAATACAAGATATTAGGGTGTATGGAAATGCTGATATTCATGTTAAAAGTAAACATTACCATCTAGTAGTGTTTAGTGTTAATTTAAAGCTGAAACTTTTGAAGTGTCTCTACCTCTTGGGGAGTTATGATGTTGGTGTAAAGCAGTGGTTCTCAACCAGGGTCTACATGGACCCTAGAGGTCCATGTAATATTTTTGGGGGTCCACAAGCAAAACACAACAAATTGGGGGTTCACAATGATATTTTGGGGTCCATGAAGAAAACCAACTCAGAACGCTCTTTATTTTTAAAAATTCAATTTCTACTGTAATTTACTGTTCACTTTATATTGTGTTCACTGTGTGATATACTGTCAACACTTAGTTGCAAAGAAAATGAGTGCACATCTGCATGATGCCCTTACTGTTGTAATAAAAGTAGTTAACCATATTAATTCAAATTCTCTCAACCTTTTTTTTTGTGAATTCTGTAAGCAAAATGGAAAAAAGTTTGGGTAGCTTGTATCACATACAGAGGTGAGATAGCTATCAAAGGGGAATTGTTTTAGGCATTTAATTGCACTTTGGGATTCTATTGTTTCCTTTCTTGCTGACACAAGAGTTGGAGCAAAACTGCTTGCAAATTAATGTGATGTGTTTTACTTATCAGATATATTCAAAAAATTTAATTCACTTGATAAACAGCTCCAAGAAAACAATTCTGGTCTGATATCTAGTAAAAGTGCTATTGCTGCTATTCTAAGGAAATTACAGCAGTATAAGAATAATATCAGGCATTGTGCATGTGAACAGTTTCCTTGTCATCACAAAGTGATGAAATAATGCATGCAAATTCAAAGATGAAAGGTACAATATATGGAAAACAAATGATGTTGTTGCAAAGTACCCTTTGCTCTGGGATAAAGTGCAGTTCTACATTATTGCTTTTTCTACATCTTATCTTGTTGAAGCGGCATTTAGTTGTGTTTCTCAAATGTTATCAAAAGATTGCAATAGACTTGACATGAAAAGGGGTGATCTTTGACTATCATTAACATCAATAGAACCAAATATAAATAAACTCGCCGAGAAGAATCAACCACAGGGATCTCATTGAATAAACATGCCTTTTCCTTTTTATTTAATCACACACTGAATTTCAGCTCCTTTTATCCAGTTTACATGATGTTGGGGTGAAACTGCCTGAAGAGCTCTAATCTCCATGAGCTTGTGTTGCTTGCCCATGGAAGAAACATAGTTATTATCACAATAATAGTAATAATAATAATTATTATTATAGTAGAATATTTTATTTGTATTAAATTAGTTTTCATTTAAAAATAAAGCTTAATTGTATACTATTTCTTTGATAATTAAGCCTTAAAATTTATATTAGTGAAGAATAGAAAATTGTTCTTATGTCCAATAGCTATGAAGGGGTCCACCAAGATAAAAAAGAAGGAAAAAAGGGTCCATGGGTAAAAAAAGGTTGAGAACCACTGGTGTAAAGTATAGCAAGACTGCATGCAATATGTGTTATATATGATCATTCTGCATATTATGAAGTAATAATAGTTTTCCTAACATATTTCCTTCCCTCCCCTTAGTTATCTAGGTAAATATCTTCTATTATCTTCATAAAAGACATTATCGAGTCAATTATTACATGACTCTGGTTGGGTTGTAATAAGGTTCTCAAATTTTCTTCATTACACTTCTTTTTTTGGAAGTTTTTTTTTTCAGCTTAGAAAGTTAAAATGTCAAAAAAAATTTTGGATATATTTTTAATATTTAAAATTTTCCCTCGGCAAGTATTAAACGCAATGCATTTTTAATGATTCTACTGTAGAATTTTAGATGGATGAGAAGGGGGATTACTGATTAAATTATACAACCTTCTATGGGGCTCTTGATTCCTATACTGAAGCCACCTTTGAATATGGAGTATACTGATCTTAACCCACTATTTCAGAAGATTTGAGACATTTTTTTAAACCCTTTTCTTTGGTAAGGGCTTATCTTGACCCAATAGATTGAATATTTGTGTTTCAAGTTTTGAAGAAAACATATTTGGCCCTTTGCCTGTAGGCTATCTTAAATTACATTTGCTGCTATTAGGACATTGTTTTGGATGATTCATTGAATAAGAGACTTCAGTGTTCCAAAAGTATTCTTTTCCATAAATGTAACATTTAAAGTTTCCTTGCCCTCCCCAAACACACTCTGAAAGTTTCAATTTTGATCTTCAGCTTAATCTCATAGTCCATTCCTGATATTATGTAGTGTGCTCTTCTGATAACCTTGGTACACATCTTTGGTCTATATTGCTCCTTCACCAGGGTTAGATCCTAGTCCTGACCTTTGGACAAGCCCTGTGTTACTAATATTATAATAATATATGTTTTGAGTATTACTGGGTATTTCATCAAATAGGCTAGTGACAATGATCAAGCATGGATTAAAAAAAATATGAGTAAGAGGCATAAAGCACCCTTTCCTAATAAATTATCAAAAATATTCCTTTTCTGCACCAAGGGTGGGAAAGAGTGTCTTAGCTTCCCTTGCAAATTAAAGAAATTGACATGTAGCTAACTTTTATAATAGGAAATAATTGGTGTTTTTTTCCTGAAATCAATTTTTGAATTTCTTTTAGTACTAAAATTGCTCCCTGAAAAACATTCATTGACACCTTTGGTGTATAGCCTAGAAAGCAAATAACAACAAATTCTATATATAGTTCAAGGAATTGCTTGTTTGCTTCTACAGACATAATAAGCCTGTTGAAGCTTTTACATATATTAAGGATGAAAATCAGTAAAATTTTAAATTTTGGATGTTTTTTATGGCAAACTATCTTCAAATTCCTATTTCTATGGTTTAAAGATTGTTCACAATGTAGAAAGTATTAGATAAAAATACTTATTCCTTTATTTTTTATTTAAAAAATATATATTTTTAAATTTTTGTTTAAGTTTACTGTTCTTTAGGTTTTAAAAACACAGTTTGAATGATTTTCCGAAGTTTTTTAAGGAGTACTTGGATTTTTCTTGGAGTTATTGATGGATTTTTCCGAATTTTTCAAAATCTTACAAATTAGGATTCAGCAAGTGTTTGTGCTTCAGATAACTTCCTTTGACTTCATTTGTGTTTTAGATGTATTCCTTGAAGTTTTGTTTTTATTCCAAGTTGGTCCTTATTCATCAATGGTCAGTTCTCTTTGGAGGGGAGGTTGTGGATAATTTTTCGTAAAAATTCAACAGAAGTAAAGGGTAGAGTGCAAATAGCCCTCACTTTGCTATGGGACTATAATTGACATTAATTGATTTGTTGACATATTTTTATTGTCATCTTGTTGTTGTCAAGAAATGTGTTTTTATCCTGTTCATTTTAAGCAATGTTACCAATGTGAAATTTCCAGGAAACATTTCATAACTCCATTCTTCTCCTATTATACAAGTTCATGGTTTTAAGCTAAGGAATAATAGCTAAGCTTTAAGCTAAAGAAACAATAGTTTTAATATGTTGGAATTTATACTTTTTAAGAAATGATTTTTCCTACTATGGAAATTGTTTATTAGTTGAAAAAAGCTTTTGAAAATTTATTGAATCTATAAAATATATAATATTGCCAAGAACTTGTTAGTGACGTAAACTATTGTTCAAGTAACTTTTACTTTTTTGTTTTCCCCTATAAATTATTTTTCACTTTTTTGTAAACTGAAGTATTTTGTTTGTTTCATAAGTAGAAGTTGCTGGTTCTATACACGACTCTAGATAAAAAAAAAAACAACTATTGCTCTTCATTTAGAACCCATGATTTTTCTTCCTCAGTCCACCCTTGATATTAACAATGAATATGCTGCATAATGTACATAGCCCATTTCTCTATATTTTCTTCTAGGTATAAAAAAATGGCTGCCAAACCCGAGCAAGAGCCTGTGTATGTCCGAGATTTGGTGAAAGATTATGATGATGCTCGTCAAATGCTAACTCAAGCAGGAGTATCTGAAGCAGTACTTGGAACAATAGATGCAGGTAAATACCTATTACATTTCTATATCCAAATCTTGAGTTTAAAATCCCCCTATGGGTTCAAATCCTTTCGAATCTCATGACCAACTATTTAGAATAGACTAAGGCTTCCTATGGATTTCTGCTCTTATATTTTTACTAGTTATGTTTACACTTTCCAAAGGTCATTGAAAGAAATTCGTTTTGTGTATTGTCAGTCAATACTTACTTGCACATACAGGATCCTCAGTGCCATTAGGGACACGCCCCTTTTTCAGTGCTCTCTAGGTGTCTGTTAGTTCGTTCATCAAAGCCATGTTTCAAGTCAATGGCTATCTGAATCCTGCAATTTAGACCGAGGGCAAGGGTCTTCTTTACCCTAGTCTATGAGTCATGTGTGTAAAAATGTTCTCTCCAAAATCAATCCAGGCTATATTTGAAACTTTAAGTTTTCAGATTTCACAACTATTTCTGGGAGTAAGTTCTAGTCAGCAACTGCTTGGGCACTCCAAAAATTTGCCCCTTATCTATTTACTGGTATGGGCCTGGATATTTTGCATGGTGTCTTATTGTAGTATTGAAGGGTGAAAATAATTCTGGAAAGGTAGTTTCTCCAGGCTGTGCTTTAGTTTGTACAGCTGTATCTGTTCAGAGTAAAGCACAGCTTGGAGTGCCTAAAGTGAAGCAGACAATTATATGTTTCTGAAGTTTCTAAGCAGCTTGTCATCTGTTTACCCCTTTAGCCTTAAATCTGACTGTCCAGCAAAATAAGGAAACCATCCTGTAGAATTTATGGGTGATGATAGGGAGTCATTGATTCAATTCTGTCTCGCTTTATCTTCCATGGTTTAATAGACTAACTTGTCAACACCAGTTTTAAAAGTCTTCAACAGAGGGAGCAATAACTGCAATATCAGGAAGATTGTTCCAACAGGCAATCACTATTAGAGAAGTAGTGGTTGCAGACTCTGGTATTTGACCTCTATGGGAATAACTTCTTGCTATACCCCCTTATCCTAGAGGATTCATCAAATTGACAGATGAGTCAGCATTCTAAGGCCTAAGTCATTATGATATCGTCTCTGACCTCTGTATGCAAGCATTGTGTGCTTTACCTTTTTTTAATAAAGATGGATAGTCAAGATTCTTGCAGCCATCATCAGTTAACATAATTCGTCTTTCATTTGTTCGGTGTTCACGATGTTATGTATTTCGAAATTATTTTGTTTCTCATCTTCATATGCGAGGGAAGGGGAGGGGGGTCTATGTTCTAATTGTTACGAGAGTCCTCTCCCCTTTGACGAATTGAAAACTAGTATCTACAAAATTTATCCTTCTACTTTGACTGGCCCAGGTGAGTACTGGCTCAACCCTTGGAATGGAAGGTAAGTAAACATGTAAAAAGCATTTGAGGGTGTTCTTTTTTAGTGTTTAACTCATATCATCTATTTCAAAAGTTGTCTTTTCTTGTTTACATCATAATGGCCAGACTAACATGTTATATCAATAAAGTGTAAACACAGAATTTATCCTTTAATAAAAGGGGTTCTTAGATTGTCAAAAGAATTCAGATTTTAGTCAGTGGTTTTTTGTCTGTTTTACTTGTGTAACTATTTTGTAACTAATTAGCTCTTGTCTGACAACAGAATTATAACATTTGAAATTAAGAAATTTACATCTATGGAATAGTTGTATTGAAAAAAACATGTAATTTTCTAGTGGTCCTTGTTACAGACTTGCAGATTTCTTTGTAGTGAAATAATGAATCTAGTTTGCAGAAGCAATGCAGATAATTTATTTTTGAGAACTAGATTTAGAGATTTTAATTAAAAAAGTCAATTCTACCTGCAAGCTTCATTGAAACTCATCATCATCTAATAGTTGTCTGCATATCCTTGTGACACTGCAAAACAATATCTTTCTGGTCGAAGTTACATTTAAATATATATAATGTATTATTTGAATTATGTTTGTATGGAAAAGTTATCATTATAAAATGTATTAAGTACTACTGACGCACAGTACATAATTATAGGTGAAAGCCTCAACTTCTGAATGATGAGAGTATAGTTAATGTGAATATTTAAATAAAAACTTAGCTTTCAAGTACTTTGATTTTTAAGTAAAAAAAAAAAATACTTGAAGTAGATGAACTGTCTGGGAACTGTCATTAATTCCAAATTACCAGCTTGTTTTTTCGCACATGCAAAATTACAGCATTTTTTAGAGATGACAACATTTATTTATTGTTTCTAAATATAGCTTTTTGTCTCTATGCAAAATAATTTAGTTTTAAATGAATACGGCATATTTTTTTTTCAGAAATCAAGCACATAAAAACTGGAAGTCGGCCGAAAACCGTGCCAAATACAGATGGATCTGGATTTATGGATCTTTACAATGACACCAAAGTTAAACTTGTTTCAAGATGTTGCTTGCCTGTTGATCAATTCCCCAAGGTAGGGTCAATGGTTTATTTCCGCTAAATGTGTATTGGAAAAAAAAATTACAAAAAAAAAATCACATTTATAAAATTATTAAATATTTGAAAAAAACTTAATGGTTCAGATCAATTTATTTGTATAAAAAAATTCAACAAATTCGTTTTTAAATTTGTTTCAATATAATTTAACACATTTTTTTCTTTACAAATGGTCAAAAAAGTGTATTATTTCTTGCTTTGATTTTCTGTTTCTTAAGCAAAGATCACCTGAGAAGGAAATCTTCATACCTGCACTCTAAGATTTGTCGCTAATAAAACGAAATTAATTAGTATCCCAGAAAAACGAGTTTTTATAAAAAATAGATGGTAGTAAAGAAGATAAGGGAAAATGAAAGTGAAAAGGCAAAACGTTGTAATATAGAAATACATGAGAATTAATAATTGCAGAAAAAATTAAGATGCTGGATCTTCATACAGAAAATATATTAAAACTAATTTAGATGGGAAGGTGTTTTTTTTTCCACTTGAAGGAAATAATTTTTTGAGTTTTAAACTACATTTTCTCATTTTATATACAGCTTTATGGAGAGACCTGCTGTTTTGACTCCGCTTTGGAAATAATCGCTATCTTGGAATATGAAGCTGCCTGTTTCTCGTTTTTTAGATTTGAACAAAATAAGTCTAAGCTATGTACTATGTAGCTATTTTCTTCTTTATTTATAAAAAAATGTATTATTAAAGTAAAAACTGACCAAAAAATAGATTTATTTAGAGTTTCTAATTCCACAGACGAATTTCCAAGAAGATTTCTTGGTGTTATACCTAATGGCCATGGCAACGTTTTCACCAATTTATTCAGTTGAAAAAATAACAAAAGAGTGAATAAATCGTTTTCTGGAAATTAGTGTTTCAAAAACTAAAGCTGCTACTTTAATTTCTATGACTGTTCAACCTTTCAAATTTGACAGATTTCAAAGGCCCAGAGAAAGCATTTTGTGTCATAACACAGTAAGATGCTATTCAATGCAAGATTTACTAGCTAAAACAGGTGTAACTTTTCTTTGAAGGTTTAGTTATTTGTGGATCAACATTCTGTTAATGTTTGAATCCGCTGATAGAAAGCATTGTCAAATGTAACTCAATTAGTTTGCTCATTTGTTTTTGATATTCAACGTGGCAATACTGACAAAGGGCTACTGTCCTAACAATATATCATTTTCAGCAAGTCAAAAGAAAAGAAATCTTTGAAAATGGCAGTTTTTTAAGCTTTTGGGCGAAAGTTTTCCCTTAATGGGCGGTGATAGTTTTGACAATATTCACTGCCATAATGTGGTAATATCACAAATCAAAACTGCATGGTTTCAGTCTGTAAACAGCTTCAAGTAGTAAAATATAATATTAAAACGCAAATTAAAGACTTAAATTATTACTCTGTTAATATTCTTGTTTTCCAGTAGTCACGCTGTGTTAAATGCATACACGTAGTGCATAAAACATGCCACCAGAGTAGTTGTTAATAAGCTGCCAGTGACCTCACAAAAAAGCTTTTGTGTACACGGTGATCGAGCAAAAGCGTAGTGGGGCGTTGAGGAGGGGACTGCCACTTTTATATACGGAATGATTTCTTTTCCTTTTAAGTTTTAATGTTGACCCTTACTTTCAGTAAAAAAAAAACTTGTTTTTAAATTAGATTATATAAATAGAAAAAGAGAAATATTATCTTTGGTATTGCAGAAAACTAGTTCCTAGTATTTGACACCCACCCCTCGAAGTATTTGCTGTCCTAGCTGATTGGATTGGTGCGCTAGATTTTGTCCGAGAAGGCGAGGGTTCGAATCTTGGTGTATTCAATTATTTGGTTTGGGATGGGGGTCAGTGGCCTGACTGTAAGCTCAGCCAAAGTCGACCCAGTTCCAAATGGGTACCTGGAAAAATATGGGGAAGGTAAATAGGTAGGGTGTGCTAAAGCACAGGATGGGTGGCCCCTATCCCCCAATTGCACTTCCTGGCTGAAGGGCCTTGAGACGGAGATCAGCATCGCCGGTCCGGATTTTAAGGATCTAGTGCCATACCCTTTACCCATCCCCAAAGGTATTTCATGGCGGGGCTCATGATGGATCACTTCGCGTTTTCCACCCCTGTGCCAGTAGGCGTGAGAATGTAATATTTTATGCTACATCGAGAAAGATAGTAAGCAATTCTTTCTCCCCAGCTTGCAATTAAGGGATTTTGATTTAGAGTTGCAGAATCTCAAGAATGGGTCGGTTTGTTTATTCCATGCAGACTTCTATCAGGTATAGAGAAGAATATTGTCATCGTCTGAAACGATTTTTGGTTGGTTCTAAATTCCGCTGAATTACCTGGAAGTATTGTTTGCCATCCTGGAAGAACCTGAAAGTAGCTCAAACTGAACTAGTCTACTTTCCAACAGAGACAATTTCTTTCAATGTTCGTTGCGACTGTATGAATAACAAAGTCTTTGATGCTCTTTACTGAAAGTGAGCTTGAAACTATTGTACTCATTTCCCATTGCTTGTACCTGTTTCAGGTACTAGTATGTTCTAGCTTTCTGAAATGAAGCTAGGACCAGGAACCTTATAATTAGTGAGAAGAAGATTGGCTCGAAAGTCCTAGTGAGGACTAATTTGCTAGCCACGTTTTGTAGATTTGTAACGTTTTTGGCAGTAAGTTTATTAATCAAGCAAGTCAAGCAATATTATGTAAATTAATTAAGCATAATTGAGGAAGGAATCTTGTGGTGAAACACTGAATTGAAACTGCTTGGCAATACGGGACTCGCGGATCGATTATCGGTGCCGAATGGTTGGACGATATCCCACTTACTTATCCCTGTAAAAAAAAATGACACGGCAACTGGACTGTTGATTCAAAGTGAGATGCACCAACAAAAACTTAAAGAATCTTTATCCTCTATTCTTAATTAACTATGTACATTAAGTACTGTTATCAGTTCTTGCTCACGCTTTTGCGTGGGTTCTGGTATGACAGTTTTCTAGGATGGCTCTTGAAATAATTCGGTTCGCTTTTATTAGACTAAATTTCTTTTTTTTTATTTTGTTAATGTGAGTAAATCTCACACTTGGCATTTTGAATCCTCAAATGAAAATTTTAATTTAAAATCTTTTGCTCAACTTTATATGTCATCGATATAAGCCGAGTAAACATGATTACTATTTTTTGCAGTACAACTTCCTTGGTAAACTTCTTGGACCTGGTGGAAGCACCATGAAACAACTTCAAGATGAAACGATGACTAAGATTTCAATCCTTGGAAGAGGCTCAATGAGAGATAGGAACAAGGTTAGTGTTTTGAATTAGTATTAAATAAATGTGTTTGCTGCACTCATGTAACTCAGCTGGATTCAGGTCGGATAAAAATTTCGGGGGTGGGGGGAGGGCTTAAGCCCTTTCATAAGCCCCCAGGATACAACCATGATTGCAGGACGCGCCTGGGTATTAAGTGCATACTTTCGTGTGAACCAGTGAGCGACATGCGATATTAGCGCAGTTCTCAGAAGACGTTGCCTAATAGCATTTTTCTGGGTGAAGGACACGATGTATTCTAAGAAGAAAGTATAACAACTCGTTAAGCATTATGCTTATGTTAGCTCATCAAAAATTGACTGCTAAAGATTTCATTTTCAACAATACTATAGAATTATTCCAAGAGGTCTTAAATATGCCAATAGATGTCCTTCTAAATGGATGCTTTTCTGACTGTTCAAAGAAATAAAGAATAAAATTGATCTCTACTACCAAGTTTACTACCATACTTTCTTATTGGAACACTTTCTAGCCAAATTCTCTCAAAACTGTTTATTCGTCGATCTTTAAAGGACTAGTAGCTATCGCTATCAAGGTGTAAATACAATTAAAGCAGGTAATGGGAAAGCTGAAACGTGGAAGATTAGTAGCGCAAGACAGCCACATTACAGTGTAGCAGCAATTCAATTTCGGGGATTAGATCAAGGCAAAACTAATATCACAGCTCCATAATGCATGTGACTGCCAAGGCTTCCAATCAATATTGTTCTCCAAGAAAATCAAATGTCGCTTTTTATAGTTGTAGTATTAGTGACAAATGATTATTAAGATTGCAGAAGGTTATGTATTATTTTTATAATACCATTAGCATTGGAGTGTACAACTCCAGCCATAAATATAGCAGTAAGCTATACTTCAGACTTTGAATACTATACTCTACTAGCAGTATTAGAGTAAATGTGATACAGTATTTTTTATGAAATGATACATACAAAATCATGGAGTGATAATTATGGCTAGTATCTGGCTTGCCACTGAATTAGATTACATTGTTAATTGTGTTTCAGAAAACTATTGATATTTCTAACTGCAAGCTATACTAAGTTTAATTGGTTACTTTTCTGCAAATTATACGTATAAAAATACTTTTTGCTCAAAACAAAGCTGTTAAAGCACAAGTTGTTTTGTTGAGTGTCGGCAGCTTTTGGAATTCTGCTACTGGCAGCTTTGGAACTTTTGGACACCTGATAACGAGCTTGGATATAATAATAATAATAATAATTGGATACTGAGTTTGGATACCTGAAAATAATAATTCATGAAGAATTTAAACCGACCTAATTTACCTCTTATTTATTAGCAAGTTTATTTTTGCCTCATTTTTATCTGTTGTAGCGCAAATTTGCTAGAGGTTCTAGTCATTTATTTAGATTTTAAATTAATAAATTTTAATCTAGCAACACTTTACCTGTATCTGGATTTGTGGTGTTGTTTTATAATTTCAGTAGTTTTCTGTTTTAATGTTAGAATTGTGGGTTAAGTTTTCGAGTAATTTTCAAATCAATACTACAAACAAGAATGAAATATGTCTGTCTTTCTTACTACTCCTGATTAAAGAAAACTATATTCCAAAATTATTTTATTTTAAAATCAACGAAAGATTAGTGAATCTCAGAAGGTTGGTGAATTTCAAGAATTTCAGTGGGTGACAAACAGCGAGGGAGATATATGCCTTCTAAGATTGGTCAGGATAATCCACAATGGGTTTTTCTAAATTCACGGTCAATTGCACTCATCTTTTACTCTTGTCGTCTCTTATTTAGTTGAGGATTTCCAGTTTCAATCTGAGAGAAAGTTAAAAGATTTTGGGGGAGGGGGAGGTATAACTTCTTTAAAGTGTACCTGCATGTCCTACCTTGTACGATCATGCCTCAAGGTTTTGTACTTGATAACATACCATCGTTAATTTGCCGATTGTAATTGTAGGAAGAAGAATTGAGGAATTCAGGAGACGTCAAATATGCCCACTTGAACGAGCAGCTCCACATTGAGATCATTTCTATTGCTAGTCCTGCTGAGGCTCATGCCCGTATGGCCTATGCTCTCACTGAAATCAAGAAATATATCACCCCAGAAGAGGATCCAAACTACATGGTAAGTTTCCTGTCCTTTTCTTGATTAGGTGGATTCTGAGGGCTTTTTTCCCTTTATAAATCTTGTTATAAACCATAATTTTTAACAATGGCTATAACACATTTCACGATTATACTGCAAATTGTTTTGAAGAACCCAAAATTCTGAAGAAAAATTCAGTCAGTTAGTATTATAGTATTAGCTCTACAGATGGGCGGACTACGAAGGAAAACAGCATGAAAAATTGGTGTACTATTTACACCAATTGTGTAACACCAAAGGTGTACTATACTATTTCAAATAGTATAGGGGCACATATTTGACACATCTTCCGGCAAATCAGCAGATAACAAAGGGACGTGTGGTTCAGAAAGCAGAGATGGGGGGGGGGTTGACACACTCTTGATTTTTTGTACGTGGCTTTTACTAAAGAACTATGCTGCTGTTTGTTGTTATTTTTTGCTGTCTTTAAGGTATGATTCGTTCGATTTTAAATCAAAAGATTCTAATACCTTTTTTGAGCATCGAAAGTAACTGGAAGACTGTTACCCCCCTTTCTATGCCCATTTTAGCCCCTTACAACCCTGTAAACTTCTATGGCTTTGGATTGAAATTTTTAGACAGCCATTTTGTTCAGAAATGTCTCAAAGGTTGCCTTCTGGGTTGATATCACCCCACAGTCCTATGGACAATGGTTCTATAATGTAAATTACCTAGTGTTCAAAGATATGTTATAGTACAACATTCATGTATGTTCGATCTTGGTTGTCCAATCCCAGATTTTCAAGATTTCTCATGCTAAAAAAACATCAAATCTTCAAAATTGGAATATGTATGAACATGTAAAATCAATATGGTTCTATATGGACAATGGTTCTATAATGTAAATTAGCTAGTGTTCAAAGATATGTTATAGCACAACATTCATGTATGTTCGATCTTGGTTGTCCAATCCTAGATTTTCAAGATTTCTCATGCTAAAAAACGTCAAATTTTCAAAATTGGAATATTTATGAACATGTAAAATCAATATAAAACTTCTGGTAAGGAAAATCAATTACTTTCGAAAAAAGAGTAACCCCTCTTTTGAATATGTCACATGTTGAAAAAACAAACTAGTTTCTGGAAAAATCTCGGCATCCAAAGATGTCTAAAAATCTGAATAATCAGATTCTGTTCTGGATTAAGACAAAAAGCCTACCCTGCAAACCAAATTTGTAAAATTAGACTGAATTGGTAATCTGTATTTATAAAACCTAATTTGCCAACTAGAGAAACGTATTAGCTTTTTCAAGACCCGAGTTTCCAGTCTCACTTTTTCAGGGAAAGATAGGGTGTGAAATGGCCTACTGCACTTTGTTAAAACCTGCTTTCAACAGAGGTTGTTGCTATTGATTGTCATTAATTACAATAATCTATTAAACAAGCATGATTCTAGGCTCTATTGAACGCAGTTTTGATTTTTTACAAAAAAAGAATTAAGAAATTTTGCCAACCCATAGAATCTTTTAAACTAACCAAAAGTATTGTTATACTAAAAGCAAATTCCCAGAATTTTCTATCTGTAAGAGGAGGTATTTTATCTTATTGATGAAGCCATAAGCAACGGAATTGATGAAGCCGCACGGAAGCGTCAAAGGAAACAAACAGAAACATTTCTTGTTTACAAACAAGCCTAACCAAACAGTACTAGTGGGAATATGCAAAAATAAAGGAATTAAAGTAACTACTACTTTTGAATAAGAAAAAATATCCCTTGATGTGATTAATTATGGTGGTTTAATTTTCCACTTAACATAGATTTCGTTCTTAGTATCCTTGGTTCTTTAAGTAGTTGTTTGAAGCATACATTTTTTTTGCTCTTGCTGACCTGTTCTAATATATTTGAAGTCCACGTTGTTTTTTTTCAAAAAACTCCATATTTCTGTGGTAGTAATAAGCAAGTGACTTGACATATGGTCACAAATACCAATCCATTTTTATGTAATGTATTTTTAATCGTTGTAATTCCTATTTTATATTATCATCCATATTCGATTTTTTTCATTTTTTATCATTATTAATATTTTTTTTCATTTTCCCTTTACCTTTAGATGATGGCCGGTCATGGCGCTGGTCCAATGATGGGCATGGGAGGTATGATGGGAGGTCCAGGGCCAATGGGACCACAAGGCCGTGGTCGTGGAAGAGGACGAGGTGGTTTCAGTGGACCTGATAGGACATTTGACTTATTAGAAAAGGCAAGAATGAACACAAGCGAAACCATGGAGTAAGTTTGTCGTGTTTCTTTAAAATGCTCGTGGTGTCTTAAGTATTCATTGTTAGGTGATATCGAGTTCGATCTTAAATGATTAAGTTTTGAAAAACTCCAAAATAAAAATCATTTCTTTTTATGAAGTGAAAATGACACTTCAGTCTTAAGGAGGTGCTGGGATACAATAAATTTTGCTTGCTTTTAAATGTATTATTTTCTATCCTTCTTTATATTTTTACAAGAATTATTGAAATTATATTTTTTTATAATTTTAGTTTAAATTATATTTTTACAAGATTTTTGTATAAGAATCAACAGTTTCGAAAGCACCTTTCGTGACTGCTGTTTTTTAATCAGAATTTAGCTAAGTTCGAGTCCGTTGATTTTGAATTAAAATCAAGTCGCCATCAATCCATTGCTAATTGGAGAAAACGCCAAGACAGGTGGGTCTCCCCGTTCACCTGCGAGTCCAGGGTACTTGTCGATTCTAAAACATGGTAGTCCGCCTGAGACTCTAAGCAGGCAAGTCTATTAGACTTAGATCACTCGTTTGCCTGTTATTCCAAGCAAATTCAGTTCTCCCTTTTTCATACAAGTCCAGTCGACATTGTTAGTCATGAGTCAACCCAAAGAGTTCTACGCCTATATACCTAAGTTCTGTCCTAAGATGGATGTATAGATGATAAACTGTTTATCAATAAGTGAAAATGACGCCATTTTATTCATTCCTGAAAAAGCCAACTGTGCCTCTCACTCAGACTGTCTGTCTTGGCCTTTTCTCTAGCCATGGCTTGATGGTAACTTGTTTTAATGCAAAAATCAATGGTCCATTCATTTTAAAAATCATCAATCCGTTGCATTGATAGTTCCAACCATTGTAAATAGTTTCTCTCTTCCCTGTGATGTAGTTGCTTCTAACTGCTTGGCCCCTTTAGGGCTCAGAACCTTCAGGCAGTTCTGTTGAACATTTGATAAGCCTGTTTCATCCATGCTGTAAACATGGTCAGTTGAGAAATGTTACTCTAAGTATAGCTGTTCCAGCTTTTCATAGAATGTAGCAACTGGATCATGGCTGAAGCCAAAATTGCAATGAGGACTAATGCTTTATAGTCTGTGCAGGGGAATTCTAGAATGTCTCTTTGTGAACCTATCAGTCTTTTTCTGCTGCTTCCTTTTGATCCATTGATTTGGGATAATTCACTTTGTTTGCCTTTACAAATTTTTAGGTTAATTATTATTATTGTTATTATTCATTTATTGCCCATAAAAAAGACACAATAGATAGAGTAGGCTAGTCACTAAAGATAACAAAAAGCAAAAAAGGACACAAACACACATCAAGGATTCAAATACATAACAAAAAAACCTCATCACATATGTAACATTAATACAAACAAACTATTGTGAACAAATTGATGACCATGGATGATAGATGATACTATCAATAAATGAAAATGACGCCATTTTATTCATTCCTGAAGCCTCTCACTCAGACTATCTGTGTCGACTTTTCTCTAATCAGCCATTGATTGATGTCAACTTGATTCTAATTCAAAGTTAAGCTGAATTTATTTACGTTCAATTCATCTAATGAGTTAATTCCTACGTGTGATTTTTGTACGCTGCTTTGACTCTTCCAGTATATAGGGATATTTATATCTTTCCTCTCTTTTCAACTTACTTTCGATTATCTCACTCATCTGCCTTGCTATTGAAATTCACTTATTATGTTTCCTCTCTCTTTTTCAATTTATTTTTGAATTTGTGACTGCCGTGCCATCGAAATTCATGTTTTAGTATTTAGTTAATAAGCCGTACGAGTTTCAGTTGAAGCTTTAATTTTGGCTAATATATTAATAGTCATATTAATAAAAAAAATAGTCATATTAATGACTATTTCGGTATGTCATTATATTACGTGTCGCGCAGTTCGTGTTATCTTTTATTGGAAAGGTTTGTTCGGATCCACAATCTGAGCCATGTTTAAGCTTTGTTTTCCTCTAGTTATTTGTAAACGTGTCTTATATTTTTCTCTTTTTTTAGCCCTGGCTATGGTTTCGACGAGTCCTATGGTGGAATGGGAGGAGGATATGAAATGCCATACAGTAAGTCATCTTTTGTTCTGGCTCTTGCATTTTGAAATTAGGGTACTAATTTAGTTGTTGCCCACTTAGAACAAGACATGTTTAAAAGTCATTTCTTACTTCGTACTATGCAGAAAAATTGTAGTCGACACATTCCACGTTTCTACTTCCTTTTTTTATCTTTTTTTTTTTTAACAGAAACCTAAAATAAAAGTTGCGTGCCTTCAGATTTGGAAAAAATCGCAGGAAGAATGGCAGACGTTTCAAAAATAGGTTAGGATTTTTTTTTAATGGAATCTAAAAATGTCACAGCTGTTATTCGACCACTTGTTTTAAGAACATTACGGATGAGTTTTTTTTTTACAATGTTGTTGCTTTCTGCTTAACTTTGCCAAATTTTTACTCTTTAGCTTTTTATTTGTTAATTTTTGAAACAATTTTTGACTTTTAAAACGCCTGCTTCGGATTCGTTTTAATTTTTTTTATGAACTAAGTTTCTAAAGCTATTCCACTGCATAGCCAAAATCTGGGATATGTGTTAGCAGTCTTTTTAGCAGAGGAAGTGAAAAGGGGAGGATGAAAGGTGTGAAACCCGAAAGCACTGCAACCATTTCCTACAGCCGAGAATTTTCTTTTGACGCTGCCACACACCCAGGGGTGCTTTTTACCAGAGGAAGAGAAAGGGGAGGATGAAACGTATGAAACCCGAAAGCACTATAACCGTTACCTATAGCCGAGAAGCTTCTCTTGACGCTGCCACTCACCTAGGGGTGCTTTTTACCAGAAGAAGAGAAAGGGGGAGGATGAAAGGTGTGATACCTGAAAGCACTCTAATCGTTACCTATAGCTGGGAATTTTCTTTTGACACCGTCACACACCTAGGGGTACTTAGTAAGTGGTTTTTAAGGAAGTACAAATATTCCTATCTAGGGTAATAATCTGTTCTCTTAAGTTCTGGTTTATTAATCAAGACGCTTCTGTTGTCTTTTCCGCCTTTCCAAAAAATGAGTGTACACATAAGGGAAGGGGGAGTAGGAGTAAAATAAACTGAATGTTATTTAATTACACTCATGCCCATTGTAACTGACACCAAACTTCCTCAGTGGTTATTCCAGCGTAAGAACAAGGAAAGTACTCTTAGATTTATGCCCATTCTTAATTTCATGTAAAATGGTATAACGAATATCAAGCTGTTTGAGTTTTCCAGGCATTACTTTGCTTTTAAATGCCAAAAGTTTGGTTTTAGTGTTCTTCATTAGCACTGACTCAGTCTTAAGAGTGGTAGTAATTAAGAGCTAAAGTATCCATGGGCTGTTTTGTTTTGAAGGACGGCAAAATTCACTTTTATGGCAAATCGTAAATACCGTACCTTGATGGGGTCAATACTTTTTTAAGTTTTTACCACTTCCGGATTGTTTATTAGTCGTTAGAAATTGTATTTGGTGCATCGGCTCAATACGGTCGAGAGGGTCACTTACTATCTTGTCCTTTTTTAAAATACTACATTGCATTTAAAATATTTTTGCCCTGTGGAAATATCTTATGTCTATGTGATAACCGCAACTTTTCTTTTGGTTTTTGTAAAACTGAATATTTTAGGACAGTGTCACATCTTCGTCAGTGTTACCACGTTGAACTGTGAAAGTAAATGTCGAAATTAAACAGCTAAATTTGACAAATCTTGTCGCGCGTAAAAAATTCAAACCTTAACAATATATTGATTTCTAAAGAATAGTGGCATGTTCTGAAGCGATTTGGTACCATATCTTTTTTAGCTTCTTTTTGCTTCGTACGCGCTAATACCATAAACTGCATGCCTCCATATGGAGGTCTTTTTCTTTACCATCAGGATTGCCGATTTTCCCAGTTTTATAATATAGGGCTCTTCAAATTTTTACTTGACTAATTCGAACAATTAGTTGTTATTTTCTCAGTCTTTGGTACTTAAAAAGCATGAACACTTAAGTATTGTTGTATTGATTACTTCATGTATGAAACACGAAAAATAATAAGATTCCGTCAATCAGAGAAGGTTCTCAGAACCTAGAGAGTTGACGAGCTTGGGCAATGACGGTGGTAACTCGTGCACACAGAAATATGACGAGCGGGTATTGTCTTTACCATTCCCTTTCCCTTTTGTGATTTCAGTAAAGCGTTGTTATTGATGCTGAAGCAGCTAAAATACTAAGAAATCGATAGCTTGTTTGTTTGTTTGTGAATGGAACTCGCAATGGAAATGTTTGTATCTGTTGTAGACGGCAATACAGGATGGACAGCATCTCCTGGCCGCGGGGCTGGCGCCGGTGCCCGTGGTGCCGGAAGAGGTATGCGTGGAGCCCGTGGTGCACGAGGTGGACTTGACCAGTCAAGAGGAGGTGGAAAATTTCCCTCCGCACGCGGAGGAAGAGGCCGCGCAGCACCCTACTGAGTTGCCCTATGGTAAGTCACTATTAAAATATTAGGATAAGCTTTAGGGGCTTTTAAAATTGTCTGAAATCTAATAGTGAAATTCACTTTATAAAAGCAAAAAATGTTGTGCATAAAATGCTCTTATGCTCTGTTTTGTCTCTAAATTCAATTGCGTAGGTGTAAAGACGATCATTCAGTTCGAAGTTTTAAAAATGATCAAAGGATTAACACCTGATGTATAATAAATATTACCACTCATTCAACAATAATCATCAATTCGTTAGTGAACTTCATAAACATCGTTTATTGTTAAATGGTTAACATTAAAAACGTCTCAAAGCATTACATGTAGATAGTCCCTTAAGTCTATGTTTTATTCTAATGTAGTCCTTTACCAAAATATATTCCCTACAGTAGGCTTAATATCAGAATAAGAAAATGCCATCCGTGCCATCTGTACGTTTATATATACGTTTATATGTACGTCTGTACGTACAGATGGAAATGTTTACATTAGTAACTAATGCCATCTTGTATTATTATCAAACTTGCCTTCGTGTTAAATATATTCCAGCTTGAAAATTGGTTTCTAGACTAGTAAGAGTCTCCCCTGTAGCAATGGCCTCCTAGGCCGCATAAGCTTGTGACCTTAGCTACGACTTAGTCCGGGGAGTCCGTCGGCAGTATGTTATTAGTGAAAGATATCGCTATGAAGCTTTTTATTTTGTTAATATACGAAAAATTGAAAAAGGGCCCTATTGAGTTCTAAACAGTTTGAATTTTTCATATTCACCATTAAGCTTGTCAAATGTATAGAAAACCTTCAGTGTCTAATACTTATCCTTTTATTTTTCAATTGATTGCTGAATTTTTAAATAGTATTTTATCTCCTGATAAATTCTCTTTTCTAATTGTATAGATAGTTAATTATCCTCTTATATATTGATTTCATGCTTGAGTTAATAAACACTCATGATATGCAATTTTGCTTTTAATTTTCCTGCCAGGCAAATTCCTGTCCTTGGTCCGTAAAATATCGGAACATTATTAAGATCAAATAATTCTTATTTTGAAAGGACAAAAAAAAATCTAAATCAAAGATTAAAAACCGAGTAAAATTTTAAAATCCCTTCATGGTGGAGGGAAGGTCAATTAACGGAGATGTAGGGGGAGGGAGCAAGGATTTTGTTTTAATGAAATGATGAAAAATATCTAGGGTACATTTTTGTTCTCTTCGGATTTTTGAAAAAAAAAAATATAACCTGGGAATTTTCTAAACCTATTGGGACGGAGACAATTATGGAATCCGTCGATGTTGGTAACAAAGGATCCATATTTAAAAAAGAGTAAGAAACGAATTTAGATCTAGGGTTAAAAACTTCAAACCGAATCGTAAAACCTCCCCTTTAGAGAAATATAAAACGGGTAACTAGATGCTTTAAAACATGATTAAGTACCAAAAATACAGAACACAGGTTAGTTCACTAAAATAGTTTTGAGAGTTAACAAACAAGTATTAGTCGGGGACAACTAAACCTCGTGTTATTTTCAAAATCTTTTTAATTAAAAATTATATTATTAATTAAAGCCATTTAAGAAAAATCAATTTCTAGGCTTTGTTGTGTAATTCTTCACACTGCGTACTACTATTTCTTTCAAATATCTATTCGTTTTTCGTGTCCTATGACTAATAGCATTCTTGTCTTTTGTGCGATTAAAAGTAATAAATCTTTGCTTTGGAGTAAGATTTTTCCTAACCTTTAACACTATCAAACTTTAGCCCTGTTCAACGTATCGACTTTACCACCGTTGAATGTTAAGGTTTGAACTGTCGAAAAGAACTACTAATTTGTAATAAGAGATAAGTTGGATTAAATTATTAATGATGGCTTTAATCACTACCCAAATGATTAATCTAATTGTTCAGTCTAATTTATATTGATAATTGCAACTAATTACTTAAGTTCTTACTCCAAAGCGAGAATTGACTCGGACGGTGATTCCAGACACCCAATGGGGAACTTCGCCCCCCTCCCTTTGTACGCCTTTTATAATATGAAATTTGAAGAGTCTCCCGTCAGTTGTAGTCGAGTTTCTTAATTTCACTTGACAAACAGAACTGTAGTTAGATTCTTGTTTCTAAAAAGGAACAAAATAACCATAAATTTCCCTCTTTTTCAGGCAAATTAAAAAAAAGTGAAGACTTTATCAAGGAATATATAAATGCAGATAGTGATGTAGTTGTCTGGATGAACAACCGTTCAACTTATTCAAATTGTGATTGATAATTTTTTCACTGTGTTTTTATTTAATACCAAGGCAGATGACAGCAGCGCTGTCCAACTATTCTTTTTTTTTATACTTGTAATTCTTACTCAGTAGGACTTGATAAATAAACGAACCAAAAATTTATAAAAAGAATTTGTTGGATTTAGGTTTACCCCTTATTGATCAGGCTCAGGGTTGCCATTGGCCAACGAAAAAAAGGTGAAATATTTTTTATTTCACTAAAATAGGTAAAAAAGAAAACGAAAAAGTACTAATTTATCATAGTCTCTTTTTTCAAAGGCATCTAGCTGATTTGCAACTTTCTGAACGACATGTAAAAAATGTTTAATTTTTCTTTGGCTCAAGAACATCTAAAAACCAAAGAAAAGCCCATTTGAGCAACAGTTTTCTTTTGCAAAAGCTCAGCATAAATCGATACATAAAAATTGCCGCTGAGTGAGGGGGTATAAATCACTAATGTGGCAACCCTGATCATTTTGATTTAGGTTGTGTATTTTATTTATTTTTGTCTCTTACTATTGAAAAAATTATTGTTCAAATCTGGATAAATAATGCCAAAAATCTGGTATCTAATGTGTGAAAGTTCTATTGAATCCAACGCTTAAAATATAACCTAGCCCAGATATATTTTAAAAGAGTAAAACTTGTACAACTACATAAAGATTATCTGTATAAACGAATAAAATAAGTTTGTATTACACACAAATCGGCATTCTTTATCCCGTAGGATTAATTGTAACCAGAAATAAAAGTGTGTTTGTTCATACTCATTTCGCCATAATTTCCTCGGTTGGGTTAAGCTCCTTTTTAATTTATCGTTGGGAGGCCTGGCGTAAAGATAATCTACCAAGTAAAACACAAGGATTTGGTTTTTCATTCTTAACTATTTTCCTGATTTTGATGTTGGTTTAAAACAAAAGTTATATATTGGGTAGGATAAATACCCATTTAATTATCGTGAATTTGAACCCTCAAACGAGAATATAAGGAATTTTTATTGCATAGAAAAACATTGACGTGAAATAAGAATTTCACCTCCATACACTTGTGAAACGTAAAGGAAAATGAAACTTGGGAGAGCCTAATTAAAAAAAAAATTACATTGACGATCGTCTGCTCCACATTGGAAACGTGTGTATTTATTTGTTATGATAAGCCGAGGAATTATCTTTAAACCCACAATGTTTATAATCAAGTGGAAAATAAGACCCGAGACTTTAAATGTTGTGAAGAGAAAATTAAGAAAACGGGTCTTTTTTGAAAAAATATTGGAAAAACATGCTTCTATTACCTAAAAAAATTCGACTGTTATTGCTTTATAAACCTTATAAAACTTTAAAGTGGTTTCTTGTTCATCATCTTGTCTGCTTTTTTTTAGTGTGTCTGGGTCGCGTTAAATGTTTGAAATTGTGCTATTGGGTCAATGTTCCAGTCTTCCTTGAGAGGATTCCTTCCTGGGGATTCGTGGTTCTTCGTTTCTTTCAACAATCATAATCTAATTTTTTTGTTAATAGATAAATCGCCTTCTCAGATTTTAAGTTCTTAACTGTTGGTGAATTTTTATGCTCAATGTTTGCTATTTATATTGGTTATGTGGGACAGTTTAAAACCTGAGTGATGAATTTTATTGGAGTGTTCGCTGCCCTAGGATAAGTTTTTAACAGCTTTAGCTGTCACCAATACTGCAAAGGGTTCTTAGGAGCAAGTTCAGGATTTCAAACTAAAGTCTCTTAAACATTTTCAGATATTTGTATTTTGAAGGTAAAAATACGACTTGTTTGGTTTATTTTTCTTTTTAAATACCCTAGCCAAGAGTTAAAAAATAATCTTAGAATTGGTGAAATCTATTTGTAACTCCAAATGGACTCCTGTGGAGATGCTATAAGCCCTTCATGCTAGTACAGGGGTTTCCTTTGTGGTCTCAAGTGGTAATCAATAGAAATAGGTGTGTTCTGTTTCTCTATAAAAATGAAGGATACTTTGTTGTTTAAGCGTGTTCCTTAAACACTAAAAAAAGGTCAGGCTTCAAAAATTAACAAGTGGGCATTGCAGGTCAAAAACGATTAGTTCTGTTCTTAGAATAATTGGATGGACTGGCCCTATTGCCCTGAGTTCCAACTCACTTTGTCAATCCACCCCGTATTGATAAATGATTGTAAAAGTTAACCCATTTTTAAAGAAAAGTTTGTTAAACAGAATCGCTTGCTGTAAAATTCGATTAAAAATGAACTTGCATCTTGTGCTCTCATGATGGCTAAACAATCATTACCTATGTTTAATTGCAAATACGTTGAAAAAAACTTCAAATTTAATCTTTTTCAAAATTTGAATAAAAATTCTGCCAGAATTTAGTTTTAAGGCAAGTTTTATGGTGAAATTCATTCACTCATTTTGTCCCTTCAAACGCTGCTGATTTTGCCGGTTGAGGGAGTAAAAACTGCAAAATGTTATTAATTTTTTTCCGAAATCTCTTTGGGGAAAATTGCACGCATCTTATAGTTTTAAGAAGTCGTGGGCTATAACAGATTTGTTATCAAACAGTTCAAACTCTGGTGACCCCCTCCCCCCAACTGGATACGCACCTGCCTATGGCTGTAACTTGGAACCAAAAGGAAGATCTACTTCAATACATTTGTTTCGAAAATATCTGTTCATGGAGCCAGAATTAAGATAATGCTCAAACCTCTTAGTAGTTTTTAACAAATTTTTTGATTAACGAAAATCCAATACAGAAGCTTGTCTACTTTCCTGTCATTCACAATTGTCTGAAAATGTCCAGATGCCTTTCTCAAAATATACTTCCTTCCTTTTATTATCTTGAGCTTGGCGTTAATTTGCTTCAGAAGAAAAGTCCAGTATCCTGGTGGTCGAAAATAAAGCCGTTCCATTTTTATCATAAATCTTGCGGATTTTGAAAGTTGATCAAACAGATTTTGGTCTTAATTTGGGCCTCAGGCTACTGAGTATGAAGAAGACGAAATTTTAGTGCCTATTTGTATTACTTCAAAACGATGTTTCAGTTATAATAAACTCGTCATTTTCACGCCTAAGATCTTCACTTTCTCATTTCAAAATGGTCGTCTTAAGTTAGCCATAAAATCTAAAACAGCTTCAATAAGCACTGAGGTTTTAAGAAATGATTAAAAAATGTTCGTAAATGGTGCTATTGAAGCTTAATGAAACGAAAAGAGGAAGTTACACCCGAAAATGAAGAAGAAAAAAGGTCGAAAGCCTATAAAGAAAATGCCACCTCAATTAAAAGCCATTGCGGAACCAGATAAAACAAGGTAAAGTACTTAGGTAAACGTAGTCTTTCTAATATTAAGTATTTTCTTTCAACATTCAACTAGCTGTTATCACTTCTAAAAATATCTTTGGATGCTTATGAAAGAGATAAACTGTTGGTATTTATTTCAGCCATGTTTCGTTTAATGCAATTCTTAATTTAACCATCTCCAAGATGAATAACTTATTACTAAGTCTTATTTCAAAAATTATTCGATTATATATTTTCTACTTTTTTAAACTAATTTTTGTAAATGCTAAGTCTTTAAATGTTAAATTCTATTTTAAGTATATGTTAAGATTTTTTTGATATATATATATAACCCTTAACTAATACGATAGATTTTATATTGTCATTAAAATTTCTTAGTATCCATCGTGGAATTCTGTCACGTTCTGTTCTTTCCGCTGTGTTTTGCTTAAGTATTTAAAATTTTTCCTTCCTTAGATTAAAAAAAAAAATCCAAAGTAAGACTAATTACTAAAATTAAAATTCACGTATATCTTCTATGTATATTTTTTGTTTTCGCTACTCTTTTTGTCAAAAACTGGAGTAGATATAGATATTGTCAAAGTATCTTATAATCCTATATTGTGAGGTTTCAGGGATCCATCTTGGGAGGCTTTGGGGTTTTATTCCCCTTGTATATGCCTGAATTCGAATAAATCTAACATTTATGCATGAATTAGTGAATCCTAGTAAAATACCTTTATCCTAAATTGAGTAATTTAATTACCTCTATTAAACGGTTTTTCGGGCGTTATATATTTTAGTGTATGGTTGCCAAACTGTACCGTCACAAATCTGGCTTTAAATATTCTCTTTCAATTTTCCGGCTTAATAAGTGATTTTTTGTTTTATCCCGTGTTAAATTTTGATCGCGTTTATTTATTTATCTAATGACAATTGGGATGAAGAATAATGACCAGTTAGCAACCATGTTTCAACGTTAAGTTTGGCAACCATGTTTCTATCTCAAAATTATTTAGCTCGTTTCAGGTTCATCGTAATATTGGGATATTGGACGGACTCCATATAAATTCGTAAGACCCAAAAAGAATAACACGATTATGGAAAAACAAATAAAGCATAGTAAATTCTGCTAGTTTGGATATGAATTTCGGAATGAAATGAGGTTAACGTTGAGTCTGTTATCTAAAGACTACAAGTGTTACTTATATTATCCCAAAAAAATACTCGGAAAAAAACTGGTAAGTGTTAAAATATTATAACTCTTATTTTGTTTAATTTTTTTTATCCGTTCATACCATTTGAATATTAAGAAATATTTTCATATTTAGAAAAGTTATTTATAATAATAATTAAAAAAATGAACATAAAAAATAAGAATTATAAATGTTCTGTCAATCTAACTTAAATTTGGGACGTTTGTTATTTGAAATTCTGGATTCTGAAGATGGATTTATTTATGTATCTTTCAATTTTTTTACTCACCTTAAATAAAGCAAAATTTGCCCAAGTTTTAAATTCCTTTAAATTTATTTCTTCTCAAATGAAAAAGAAAGTTGAAAACAGTTTAAATGAAATAGTATGAAGCAAAGAACACATTAGAATGTTTTTTTAAAAAACTTTTTTTCTTTTTTAGCCTTGGTAATTGTTGCAGCAACTGAGTGTCTGTTAGCAAACCATTGACGAAATTCATTATTTGGTCTTAGATCCTATGAGCGACAAGGTACTGACTCACTTATTTTTTTTTAAATATAGGTTAATTGACTAAATAGACCATAATCAATTGATTGATTAGATATGGATTATAACTAGTTAAATAAGTAACGCTCAGTTTGCAAGGCTTAAGGGACCAAGACTTAAATACAGACTGAAATACAAGGATAAATCCTTGTATTTCGCTTGTTTTCTTCAGTGGGCTAATCCCCCGATCAAGGTAATCGTTGGGTCCCCTAAGAGTTAGAACCTGAAGAGCGCCACGAAGAGACAACTTTTAATTTTATATATTTCTCAAAACTAAATAATTTTTCTTTCGCTGTATAAAGTATAGTCATTAGGGTATTGGACGTCTTGGTGTGTGTGATGTTATTCATATGAAAACGTATCTTAAAAATTTGTCAAGATCTTTTACAAATAGCCCAAGGTCATGGGTTGTTAAGATCGTTTTTTCCACCGAAGAAGGAACGATTTTCTTCTTACGAGCAATCTTAATCAGCGAACAACAATTGTTGCGCAATACTTAGGACCTTGCTATACAAATTATAATTGTTTTTTTTTTTTCGCCCCAATACTTAGTATTTAATGCAAAGCCATTAAGAATGAGCGACTCAATTCACAGCTATCAAACGGAAGTCTTTCTCTGATAGCTCTGAATCAACTTTTTTCAACACACAAATTGCGTTTTGAAACTTCATTATGCCTAAGGCTTTAAACTTTTATGAGTCTAATGTTTATGAAAAATATGAAGGAACAGGAAGACGGTAGCATGTATTTTTTTTCACCGGAAAATGGTAGCTTGCCGATTTTCCAGAAATAACTTGTTCCGTTTCATGTCTGTGTCTTGCTTCTTTTTTTGAAAGGATAGCTTCATTTTTTTATGGTTAGCTTTTTTAGATACTACAGCTCTCAAAAATAATTTTCTGTTTAAACCGAATATTAATAGCCTTAAAATATTTTTTCTGAGTTGGCTTTATTCTATTGGACATTTTTGAGGAGAAGGGGAAATAAAAACTGATCAAGAAACTTCCTCACAGGCACAGGCATGGCTATCAGGAATCCTCCGCCCTGTCTTAACAAATGTAAGTTTGCATATGTAAACTCCGAATAAGAAATATTTTACCGTGTTATCAACAATTGTGAAAGAATAAATTGTTTCAATCAAGTCAGGTTATTTATAATCTTTTATTTTCAATTAGTCAAAAAAATTTTCAATCTACTGATCTTTTTCAATCATTTTAATAAATGATGGTTAAATGCAGAAAAGAACAACTCCATTTATCATTCTTCGTTTTTAAAATCATAGAATATAAACAAGGGATAAAATAACATGCCTGTCTTTATATTTGAATACAAAAACTCCTTGGAACTACTATGTAGAAAATAACTTAAAAGCTGTTCACTAATGCTCATCAAAACTTCTGTGCTACTGGAATCACTTGGACTTAGAACCACTTACCGTAAAAAATCCACCAACTGCTATTGAGTTTGTGATGCTATGGAATTTACTTGAGTTTGAAATCTCCAAAATCCTCCTTTTTCTTTTACTGATTGTGCAGATCTTTTCAAATTGTAGTGGTTTCACTTAATTATAAACTAGTCTTGAATTTTAATATATTATAAATTAACCCGTTTTATTTGAAATTAATGACAACAGTTCGACATGTGATTGTATCTGTTTTGCAACATAGCCGATGATAAAATCTGAATGACCTTGAATCACTGTCTGATTGTTAACCGCAAGAAAGAGAAAAAATTGAAATTTAAAATAAATTGCGGGGTTTTTCTGATTCCGGTATCTCTAATATTAATTGTGTTTTGGTATATTAAACAGGCTTAGGATACGGTTCTAGTATGTTTGGATGAAACTTGACCGCTCGGACATTGTAGGTTTTTTTAAGAGTATTATTATCTTTCGCACCTCAATAAAGTTTTAGTGAATTATGCCTGTTTCTTGTTAATTTAATTGTCTGTGCTATTTTGTTTTTTCGTCAGTACTTTAAAATGTAAAAGGTTATGGAAGTAAGACTTAGGCTTGGTTCTGATGACACCTAGTAGAGTACAGGACAGCAATGATTGACCTCTACACTGGTTTTATCCTGATCGAAAGACCATAATACTTTGAGGGGTGATCGTTAAACTCCTACTGAATCTTCAAGGACAACCAATTGTTATTCGTTGTCTCTTTCAGAGAATTGGAAGAGTCCGGCACTAAATCGTGGGGAATGTAAGGCTCCCATGTCTTCAATTCATGTGACCCTAGCATTACCACCTCGTTAGTCAGACTTTGTCATTTATTCGTGGCGGCTTGGTAAGAGACCTAATCTACGTGCTAGATAATCTGTCAACTCAACTAGTCATACGAATTTTTTGCAGGAAGTTGTGCTCAAATCCCAACAATCTTCTGTACAGCTTTAGAATGACAGGGTTTGCATCCTTATGTCAGTATGGAAATCACGTCGAGTTTGAACAGGCACAGCTTAAGCGTCAGACATCTAAATGCTATTTAATTGAGGGGATGATGCACCTATATATGTTATTCAAAGCAAGATGTCTCTCTGTTGCAACTGCTGCTTGGAGTTAGTTTACCTTTCAGCTATTTGACTTTGTTGACTTCCTTTATTTCGTTTCCTAAAGTTTAAAACATGCTATAAGCGAAGTGATAACGCCATTTGACATCAGCTTTATCTTGCCTCCATTGATCTGTAGTCCTGTTTGGGAGGCCTTTGAAGTTGGCTAATCGATGTTCCGTTACGTATCCTCGCTGAAATGATCATCGAAAAAGTATGTCCACCGTAGATGTCAGTGGTAAAACACAAGAGGTTCAACTATATGCTTCGCAAAACTTGTAAAATCACAAGATGAACTTTCATCATGGCAAATAACAATAGAAACAGGAGAGTTACTTGCCTAATACCAGACCAAATAGTAAACGGGTCCGTCTGTCCGATTTCACTCTATGCTTTATACAACTGTGTCTTATACAGGGTTTTTGATATTTTGTTTCTTGGGAATTACATAAAAACAAAATACTTACCCACGTATCTCCTTGAAAGACTGAATCGAAAGCATTCACAAAGTCTGCGAAAACCAATATGATCTATGACTGCCATTAATTTTTTTTTTCTTCGAGTATTGTCCACAGGATGAAGATAAAGTCAACACGGCCGATTTCATTGAGAATTGTATTGCTCCTCTCTAAGCATAGTCTACTTATTTTTAAATTCTGCAATTACTCGACTGATTCTAATCGTCTGAAGTGCTTCTTTTCTCCGGCTATTATACACTGCTCTCAATCTTTCCTTGAAAAGTTAGACGATCGAACCATTCTTTAATATCTTCAGTGCTTCAGCCTCTGCCATATACAGCTAAATCTGGTATGATGTCGTCATGACTAGTTGCTTTTCTGGTCTTAAGGCTTTAAGGAATACTACTAACTTCATAAACAGAATTAGATCTGTATTGGGTTTGTCAAAAAATTCTTGGGTCAGTTGCTTTTCTCTTGTCAGAAGGCGCAAGGACAGACGCCTACTCAAAGTGTCTCTTGAATTTAAGTCCTCTTTGTAGTGGACGAACAGTACGTGAGATCTAACTCAATGCTGGCATTCAGCAATGAAGAAATTTTTCAAGACGCTGGGGAATTCTGGTTGCATATGTTTCACGAGAAGCTACTTTTCAGGAGATACCTTCAACAAGGTTTGGATTCGGTGGCCAAAAGATTAAAAAATCCCCCATCCCCAAACAGAACACTCTTGATAATAGCAGAATAGGGTCCAGTGCATCCTTGGTGCCGAGTTAGTCTCAATAGTCAAGTCTAGTGTCGAATACAAATAACTGAGTACACAATCATACTATGTACATCGAATACACCAATAACCGAGCTTGTTCGATCTCATCAGATTCAGAAAAACAAGAACCAATGAACTCTGTTGAGATTCGAAAGGGGGTACTGAAATTTTACAAGCAAAACTAGGACTGGAAGCAACAAGGATGTGGAAAGAAATAATTTTAAGGATAAAGAAAGGCAGGAACAGATTCTGTATTTTTCTCTTAGTCTTGTTTCCTGAAGCTTTTCTTTTTTGAAAAGATTCTCCCCTTTTTTTGAAAAAGCTTTTTTTTTGAAAAGGGGTTTGCTGATGGCTTTTCAGGGAGGACTGGCATCTGTTAATGTTTTGCGATATATTTTCTATTTTAACCAGCTAACTTAAAGTGCTTCGCACTCGATATGAAGCTCTAAGGGATTTTAATGGGACGTTTTATGTGAAAATTACATTAAAAGTTTTTTTTTTAACTTATAAGAATTTTTTAGAGAATATTAATTATAAAGATAGTGTTAATTTTCTGGAAAATTGATACAATAGGGAGAGAAGACTGTCTCATTTAGGGTAGTTCCAGTTCATTTTCATGATGTAAAACCCAGCTCTATGATCGATGTATGATTATTACTATGTTCCAATTTCTGATACTTCAATCACATTCTGCTCCGTTGTTCTGATGTGCTAAGTAAATTCTTAAAACATTATTTCCTTGCAGATCAAAGCTCCAGAATTTCATTTTCTGAAGAAGAGGTTTAACGTAAATCCTGCCATAAGTTTCTTCCACAGCAAAGCCCCATCAACATTTTCAAGGAGGGAGTCAGGTTAGTATTTATCTGCCAAGAATTTATCTGTAATTTAATTCTGCTAACTAACCGTAATGAAGTAATCTAATAGCTTTGAATAGGGACATGGTGCAATTCCAATTTCATCTAAGAGTAAGTTACAGGATAGGACACAATTAGAAAAACAAATAAAAATGAGGAAAAACTACTTTAAGAGAATAAAAAAAGCTTTATTGTACCCTGATGTATAGAAAATAATGGATCCATAAAAGCCTCTCGAAACACCTTATGAAACACCTTATAGAAACGACTGTTCAAGGAATAAACTCCATTAAAGACTAGAATGATGAACAAATAGTTATCCCTGTCATAAAATATTATAAGTGCGGATAAAACAAGATTGCGCACAACTACGACAGCAATAATGTATCCTAGATGAGTTAACCATTTCAAACTTACAAGTGTAGTTTTTGGCTGGCCAGTTTGAGTAAACATTTTTTTTTTTTTTTAATTAGAAAAGATAGAAGTGTTGAAAAATAGTTTTCACTTCCTAAAGCTGAATTTAACCAAAGACACAGAGGCATAGTATTATTATAAAATGTATGTCCCTTTTTCCTTTTCAAACTGGATCTTCTTTTTTTACGATCTTGGACATACTCCTGGTTTTCTGCCTTTGACATTCCTTCAATCAATGCTCTACTAGCGATTGTAAAGGGATAAATGAGTTTCAACAAAGGTCAATGTTTTGTCCTTTGCTTTTGAATATCTAAAAGTTTTTCAGTTTCCTAATTTTTCAGGCCGTTAAACTCTCGTGGTGCGGGGGGAGGGTATTAACATATGGCTATCCCCATGCCTTGCCTTTAGTCGCAAAATGGGTCGGAAATTTCCGCTATTTGTAGAGGGTTCTGACTATGTGACTGAAATCTGAGCGGAAATTGTATCTCAGGTTACATCAAAAACAATTTTTGAAATAGATTAGATTAAAGGATTAAATTAAATAGATTAATGCTAAATAGATTAAAGGTGGAAACCCTCATCTTCAGTGTAGAAATCGTCTCTGAGGTTTTATTTTAAAGTTTGGAGGAAAGATGTTCGAGGTTAAATATTTTTAAGTTAAGAAACATTGAAAAAAAAAAACAACCTTATGGCTTAATAAGTATACTATGTACAAGCCATGTCGTTTGTAGCCTGAAGACGAAGCTGTTGCTTTCTACAAAATATCATAGTTTGAACAATCGGCTTCAGTTTTTGACAATTTTGTGCCTTTTTTCTGTAATAGAAAGGAAGTGGTGAGCGGGTATGCTACATTTTTTTTTTTGTGAAACTGATGTTGGTGACTTGTGTAGCATTCAATTACATCCTTGCAATTTCTGAAGGATGTGCACACAAAGCCACTTAAGCTTGCCCTTGTTTGGGACGACAATGGAAGACAAAGTCGATGAAAAGTACAGTCCTCAGAAGGAGAATAGGACAACCAGCTGAAAGGAATGAGCCAACTAAACGACTTTCTTTTCCTGGATGCTGGAAAACTGCACGAAATGTCTGGAGCCCAAGGGTTCTTAAATAGAAGAAGTTAGGACGCTTCGTTGAGTGACGATAATTTGTAGACAAACCCGTCCTGTTTTGTTTGGAGCCAAAAGAAAACTAACCTGTGTGCTGTGAAGTGACTGCGTCGAGTGGACTAGGCCGTGAATCAAGCTTAGAAGAGTCAGTAATTGCCTGTTATTTAAACCTTCAAAAGGCAAATGAACAGTCTACAGATGACTTGCCAACTTCACCTTCAGAAATAAATAATCTTGTTCGCTGGGGTGCTAAAAACGGCGTTATAACACAACGTGTTCATTTTTCTGAGGACTCTTGACTATAAACTATTATCGCCGACTGAAGATCTAGATTGTCCCCGTTTTTTTTTCAGGGCTATCAAACGAATATACTAATGCTTTGATACTAGACAACTGAGCTCTTTCATTGAAGCAAAAGCTTGAGGTATTAACTTGGCTTTATCAGTTGTCTACAGCATATCATAGAGCACTAAAAAGCTTTCCCAACGATACAATGAAAATCGCTTAATTTGAAACTGCGAAATCAAGGTAAAGAAAAGAATAATTTGAAACTAGACTGTTAAAGTGAATAAACTCCATTAAAGACTAGAATGATGAACAAATAGTTATCCCTGTCATAAAATGTTGATGATTTTGGTAGCCTGACAAATTAATAATTCAAAACATTATCAGCTGGTATATGATGATTTATTTTAATGAGTTTTTATTACTTTTCAGCAAGCTGATCATAGCTCTACTCTTGCACTTGTCTCTGGTCTTTTCCTGTGGGTAAGTTTTTACTATTATTATAACTCCTTAACCCTAGAACCTTACCCGATATTATGATTTTTGGTGGAGAGGGGAGGAACCTGAACTGGGGAAACAGCGTCTTTTAATAAACAAAAGGGCTCTTTTTGGCAGAAAATAAAACAATCTCCGCCTTTTTTGTAATATGACGCCTTTTTTCAACTACTCTTTCCTTACTAATCTTTTTCGCAATCGTCGAAAAAAAGCCTAAATAATTTCACGACTGTAAATGCCCTTACTTTTCTGCATTAGCATTCCGTAACATAGGTTACTTAACTCTATAATCTACAAAGGTCTATGATTGGCCACAACGATTCTCTAACAAGAATCAAGTTAAACATTTTTACGAACTCGTTAGTTAACTAGTGTAATAGACTTGCATTTGAAATCGGTATTAAACTTAATTTATTGATTAACTTGTAAATACTCCAAAGCAAATCACTGAATTTCTCTTTTGAATCAACATATTTCATGAGTGATCCTTTGAATAATTAACACGAAAATCTACAAGGGTCTATGATTGGCCACATTGCTTCTCTAACCAGAATCAAGTTAACATTTTTACGAACTCTTTAAGTTAACAAGTGTACTAGGCTTACATTTGAAATCGGTATTAAACTTAATTTATTGATTAACTTGTAAATACTCTAAAGCAAATCATCGAATTTCTTCTTTTGAATCACCGTATTTCTTCGGTGATCCTTCACAAAAAGTCACCACACTAAAAAAGTAGAATAACGCAATCTCAGTAAAATTAGATAGTGACATTTCCAGTCTGACCTTTGAATTTTTTCTGTCAATATAGATAGTACTTGTCTTCGAAATTTTTTTGACATAACCAGACTTGATAATAGGTACTTCGGCAATCAAGATTTTAATAAAATCCTGAAAGCTAAATAACATTGAAAATCAGTTAAAAGTTTCAAGATATTAGAAAACGTATATTCTTACTGCTGAAGTCAAAAATATAAAAATAATTGTAAAATATTTAGTGGTTTTGTTGCACGCCGACATTTTACTTAAACATTTTCTCCCAAAACACGAGTCTCGACAAAACACGGTAAAGGCCATCTAGCATTTGCCGACTTCGCCTTTTTTGCCAATGGTGTAGCCGTCATTGCCTGCGTCCTTTGTAAAAGTAACTAGTGTTCCGTCATGTCCGTCCACCACCAAACTCTTCATGGTGCTTCATGAAGTGTTTATCGAGCACCTCATCTTAGTGAGGTGCTCGATAGTTGAGAAGTTTTTTTTTCAGTTTTGTCCTTTGAATGCTAAAAATTGGCGATTTCTACGTATAAGGTTGAAGACTTGTTTAGAAAAATTACTAGAGGTAAATCCTAGGTATATTTAGATGCTGCAAAGGAGACAGCAGGGACCGGCCAAGATTTTAATAGTTTAAGTAGTATATGCAAAGTCGAAACAACATGGTTTGATTACGAAACAGCGTTTAATTACAGCAAAAAAGTTCCAGCAAAAAGGTAACTTAACTGCTGCTCTCCGGTAAGATAAAAAAGGTGAGATACAGGATCTGGTTTTGGGCTACAGCATATTAAAAAAAAAAAAAAAAAATCAGAGATGTTTATATGCTGTATAAGAGGTACGGAAAAGAAGCTGCTTTGATTAGAAAACTGAATACCGAAAAAAAAAAAATCAAGCCATAGTACATAAAAAGTGTATTTTACAGCCTTTTTTCCCTTAAATTTCTTCAACGAACATTAGTCCAGTAAACCTATGGCTCTTGTGTAATGATGAAAATGAGACGCTGAATTTTTTGTGAAACAATGATTCACATTGGCTTAATCTTTTCTGACACTCAATTTTATTATTGTTTGGATCCTCTTTAACTTGCCTATTCTCAGTTATGTATTTTTTTAAGGTCAAGTTATGCCCACGACGAATAAAAAACTCTGGTTGTTAATTGGCAGAAAAGGAGGAAGAAGGTCCCTCGAATGTATTCATGAATGTGGAAAAGAAAAAACCCTGTAATATTAACATTCAGGGTTCTAATCCAAAACATCCTGAAAGTGGCGCCATGGAATTGAGAAAATTTTTGTTTTGAGTTGGTACCAGATCAATTCCCCCTCAGTTGGATTAAAGATGTGACACATTATGACGAATTCTAGGGTAAGAATATTTATTTGTTTTTCTCTATAGCCTAGTAATTAAAAGGGTAGTGAGGAAAGGATAGAATAATCGCCTAATGGGTTTTACACGGGAGCTAAAAAAATTAATGGGTCTTGTGTCTCGAGATCAGAACAGTTTTGGAAATTCTTTTTCTTATATGATAAGCAACATAAATTTAAAAAACGAAATATTTCAGCTTGAGTGTTTAAGTTTTAAAGTTTGAACATGTCTGTTCTATCCATGAGGATGTGTAGTTTCCTGTGAAATAGTTAATTTTGAAGATAATTTATTTTTTGAAGGCAATGTATTTGTTTTTATTGCTGCTCATCTAGATAATGTTTTAACTCATGAACACATCTCATCTCACGTCTTGCCCCCCCTCCCGTTCTATTTCAAACGCTTTATTATCATTGCTGTAGTTACTTCACTAGAGTCCTGCCTATTATCGGGATCGAAGGGAGAAATCCTCAATTTTCGACCCTTATTCAGCTGGACAACCGTTTAACTCGACCACCCGTGAAATTCAACCCTCATTAGCTCAACTTCCTTTAACCCAGCCCTATTTGAATCAACCTCCATTCAACCCAATTGCTGCAATCATGAAATTCAAGTGTGTTCAGGACCTGGGCAGAAAACGTTTTGCTAATCTCAAATATATAGGACAGAAGGATAAATTGTTGTAATTTAGGGGGACGAATAGTTTTGCATTAAAGTAGCACGAAAAACATACGAATGAGCCAAACATACGAATTAACTGAATTAGCCAATATTCGAAAAACATACGAATTAACTGAATTAGCCAATATTCGAAAAATATACGAATTAGCCAACAAATAAAGACCAATTTCATTCGATTCGACTTTTGTCACTTTCGGGAAACGGGCGGAAGTACATTTTCTATGTACATAGTTAATTTCAAGAGGATTGAGCTGAATTGGGTTGAGTTAAACGGAGAGTTAAACTAAAGAGAATTCAAACTTGCAGGGTTAAGTTGTGTGAGGGATGAATTGTAGGGAGGTTGATTTAAACGGGGATTGGGTTGCATGAGAGTTCAGTTATATGGGTTAAGTTGTACGAGGTTTCTGCTGCACAAGAACCTCGATTTTTATTGATTAAAATCGAAAATTTTTCGTTAAAAAAAAAACTACCGTAGTCCTTTGTTTTTTCCGTTTAGAGCACTCATTTGGCATGTTTTTGTTCTTATTAAGAATTATTTAATTCGAAAAATAAAATTGGAAATTAATTGGTTTTCCTGTTTTGCATGGTTGAAAATTAGTATTTTTCTCTCCTTATTCGTACACTTCAAATATCTTCAATTTTATTAAACATATGCCATTTTCACACTACTTTGAATTCCACTATTAAGAATGTTGAAAATATGGTTTGAAATAAAATAATTGGAAATGACCGTATCAAATCTTTATAAATTACGATTTACTTAGTGCCATCACTTATATTTTAGCATTCAATTGAACTAGGTTTCGATCTTTTCTTCTGAAAAAAGTCAAGGTTTTGGAGCTAGTCCTAATCTACTACTAAAAAGTCAAGAGTAGGAAATAGTATATGGAGTAGTATAAATAATATAAATGGTATTAAATAATGTAAATGGTATAAATATTATAAATGGAGGATACTCCATTCCTATATCCGTTTACGAATATAGGAATATACGGATATTTACGGACGTAAACCTCAACGTTTAGTGTTGAGGTTTACGTCCCTTGTTCTAATTTTGACGATTTATTTCTCTGCATTTCTTCAGTTTTGATTTTCCCCAAAAATATGACTTTTTCTTATCATTTTTCGTCCAAGATTCAGCTTTATCCATTTATTGAATTTTTTTTTTTAATTTTTTTTTCTTGATTGGTGCTCTTCTGGAATGGAAAATGCGTTAAAAATTGGCCCGTAAATAGTTAAAAATGGGATAAATGTCACCTTTTTACATTTAGGATTACTCTGCTGGAAAAGTTGAAGCAATATTATAATTCTGGCTCTGAAGAGATGTAATTGAAGCTCATCAATTAAATGCTCTAAGTGTCTTCATCTTTTGGTATAAAATAAAATTACAGACTTTTCGCAAAATAACTTGTTTCAGAGCAAATGTTTAAGCACTGGTTAATTTGATATGTATAAGACCAAATCCTAAATGGACAAACTATTTTCAATGCTACAGTGATGAATATATAGTTATCCCTGTCATAAAATGTTGATGATATCAATACTCTGATAAATCAATTGGCGGAATTATTACCTTGTATTTGATGATCTATTTTAATTTGTTTTTATTGCTTTCTAGCAAGCTGATTTTACACTATTCTTGGACACATTGCAAACGTCTTGGCTATTTTTGCGCCAGTAAGTTTTATTATTTTAATAGCTATTAAACTAGATCTTTTCCCAATTGTATGGGGAGAGGGGCACATCAATTTAATAGCATGATCAACAGTAAGTTACGGAAATTAATACCTTGCGTAAGACGTTTTTTTTTACTGATATTTACTGCTTTTTATCCGGTGGGTATTTCAGTATCTTACACGTTTCAAGCCTCGTGACTCAGTGTGTTGTGGTGATTTTAATATTATTCTGTATATTATCCAGACCCTTAACAAATTTTGTTCAAATATTATTTTTTTGTGGGGGGGGGGAGAGGATCGTTGAAAAGTTTCTTTTTATCAAAGAAGAAAAGTGATATTTAGTCCTAAAATACTGCTTCGTAGCTGTAATTTTGTAGTACCCTGAAACAGGCGTTTGACATACTGTCTTCTGATTTGGTATGAACTGAACTGACTAAATATTGCTATATCATGTAATATTGCATTTTATTGTCAACACTAATATTCAAACATGGAATTAATTTAAATCGGATATTCTCGTACGTTTGAGAAATTAAAACAACAATAAAATTGTCGTAAGGTATATGTTCCTCCGAAAGCAGTAGTATTACAACAGTGCTGCAGCTTTAATTTGCACAAATAGGACAAAATACCTGTGTAATTGAGTTTATTAGTCTAGTCTATCCATTTGTCTAGCCAGAATAATAATGCTCTGATTAAGATTTAGTCACCCCGTCATCGTGAAAATCCCTTAAGCTAGAATTTTTATAATCTACTGTTTTTTTATTTAGGTCAACTTTCGCGAATACTTCCTTTTTCTTGTCCATAATTCGGAATATTAGATTATAATGAGGTGTTGGGTTCCGAGCTCACATTTATATTAACGTTATTATTCCTGTCAACGGTTTCACCTTGGTAATCTTCTAGATTTAACAATTTACTTTTAAAATTACACCACCAAATAGTAGGGTGGGTTTCCTCATCTATTATATCGTTAGTTCGGTTCCTCTCAATTTCGTCCGTTACTGAAATTGAATGGTTTCCTTCTCGCCTGCCTTTTGTTTCGCTATTTCAGGTTTCACTGCTAAAAAGGACGAAATTTCACACCAGCTAAGACGATACAACGACTAGTTGTAGTACTGTGCAGTCAGTTGATTTAGATTTTGAAGGAGTGCCATCTTCTGGGGGACTCGCCGATTATTCTCTTGTGATTTATTTAAGCTTCAATGATTAGTGTTAATTAGTTAGATAAGGAATGGCTAGTGTCAAGTGTTTTAATTTTTTTAAATCGAAAGATGCGGATATTATTTTACACACTCATCATACAATGAGTTTAGAAGAGGTAGATAACCTCTGTATTGGAACATTTCAACCATTCTGATTAAAATGGTCGCATTGACGTTTTGACATAACGTTGTGTTTGCGATGAGCCCCAGGAACAAAATTAAGTAACTATCAGTGATTTTTCACTTGAGTGAAGGGAATTTTTTGTCACCATTTCAAGGTTCTGAAATCATGCTTCTAGATTTTCTTATTTTTAACTTAAATGATTTTTATAGGGCTCTTATTTATAGGACCAACATGAATGATCAAATCAACAGTAGGGCTTATACATGGATTGGAGAATTTTTAGTATAACCTGTATAGAAATTATATGTTTTTATTTGACTTTTTTTTTTTCAAATGCTATTCGTAGAAAAATTGCCCTTAATAATTGCCATTTACATTTTATGTAGTAATGGAAATAGCTTTAAAAATTTGTAAAAAAAAAAAAACCTGACTCCATTTTTCTGAGGGAACTTAAAAATTGGGGCATCGTTCCATTTTTTCGAAGATTCCCAACCAGTTTTCAAAGTTATGTTCAATATATAAAACCATGCTCATGAAATTTCAAAAACTCCTGGTGGATGGATAGAGGTGAATGTCAGATATGAATTTATTATTATTATTATTATTATTTTGTACATGGAAACTATGTGAGAGGAGAAAAATAATATACTAGAATTGCACAGGAAACACAGACCTTGGGGCTTTGAATTTATTTTGTCCTAATTTGCTGCTAAAGGAGGCCGAGTATGAAAATACCAACGAACTCCATCTCGAATCACTTCGAATTTATATGGCGTAGTGCTTCTTTGTTGTCTTGGCATTAATATCTGTGTCAGTCACTTTTATCCGCCTGTATAGAAACACTAATATATGTGAACTTGAAATAGGCACTTTCACAATCAGGACATTAACAAAAATCCTTCTAATATGCGTGTTATTTTTTTATTTTTATTTGTGAAGTATCTATTTAGGCTACACCGTAATTGAAGAATAATTGATATTGGGTTTTTTGCTATATAGCTCAATGCCCTCGATGGATGACTCGCCTGAACGTGTTGAACGAAACTAAAGGGCATTGTTGAAGGATCGTCTGTGCCTTTTTCCGCTTTTTTTTGCATTTTCTGGTGTTCTATTCGAAGAAGAAAATAAATAAAAAACATACTAATCACGGTTCTCAACGAAATGTAATACATTTGTCTGTAATGGTTCTGATTAATTGGATTAAGTATTTGGGGCTGTGGGTCAGAAGCCTCCCTGAGAGAAGATGGATTATTGCTGGGGAAGAACTCTTCCAAGTTTTGGAAATAAAAACAGAATCGTTTATCATCAAATAATTTCGTTTGTATTTGAAAGAAGGTACATTTTCAGTATGATTTCTCTTTGCTTATGGATAATAGTTAGTCGTTTAAATAATATTATAATGTTATAAGTGTCAAATTTGAAATAATTTTATGTCTTCTAGGTGAGTCTCAAAGAGGTATCGTGATATTAAAAAGGCAGCATCTGCATTAATCGAACCTTAAGTTGACAAACAGTGCTGATTTTTTATTCTTTTTTTCCAAATTAAAAATATGCAATGTTTCAATGATGTTCCTTCCCTTAGATTATGGCTGCTTTCGTAGTCAGGAATAGTGTCCTTATCAGAAAATTGAAGTTATTAATTTTTATGAGTAGAATCATCAAATGGTGGTTAAGAAAAAATAGTTCGAGACCTAAAACTATGTTTGTCTCATTATTCCCACTGAAAATTTGCAAAGAAACTAGATTGTAAATGAAAAAGATCAAATTGACTTATAGTTGAATAAAGGGTTTGAAAATATTCATATTTTTTTTTGTCGATAGCTTTTGTAGATATAAACTAAATATTACAAATTTACATCAAACAGTTGTAATTTTGTTGAAGTATTAGACCAAGTGTTCTTGAATTTACGCGGGAAAAGTTGAGAAATTCCTATCAGTTGTTTATATGTTCATAAAATGAATACTGCTAAATTAAAATTTAAACTAGATCTACGTTGCATGGGCAACGTGAGGTGTTGCGGCAACCTTTGCTCGGCTTCGCCGAATAAAGTGTTGCGAGAGCAACACTTTGGTTTTGTTTCCTCGCTGCGACTAAACGCTGAAGTTGTTAATCTGTAAGGATGCTAAAATACATACTAGGTACACCAACTCGCAAAAGTTGCAAACTCCTCATTGCTAAAGATGATTGTAGCCTTACAGCCGATTATTACTTACATGTCCCCTACATGTCTTACCACTGGAACCAAATTGGTCTTACCATCAAATACAACGGAAACAAAAAATAGGTACACCAACTAGTAAGAGTTGCGAACCCCTCATTGCCGAGGATGATTATGAGCTAACAGCCGACTGTTGCTTACAACTCCCCTATACGTCTCACAATTGGTATCGGCCTATTTTTGGTTTCAGTGTGTACCTTACTACTGAAGTTTTCAACCCCTTTAAACTTTCAAACTGGTATATCTCATGAAGGAATTTTTGTACAAAAAAATGGATGATATATACTTTGATCAGCTCATCAAAAGCTATCGACTGCCGTCGAAAAAAAAATCTATCTGTCTTAGTTCAAAAGTTGACTTTTTTGCCGTAGGCCAACTTTCTAACGTCATCACTTAGAAAGGAGCAAAGGATAAACTCTAATTTCTTTAGCAATGAGAGAACTTTTAAAGTTTGAGAGGCACATCTGATACCATTTCTCTACCGCAATCCCAAGTGCGAAAAACCGAACGATAAACTCAGCTGAAATCACGAACAGAAATGGGTAGAAACAATAGATGGCAGCACTTTCGGACCCGTGGGAAAATGCCGCTTTTTTGCTTCTCTAAATTTTTCTATTTATCACTCAAAGAAGATATATTGGCTGTGGGGCAGGGTAACTGTCGCATATATTTAACACTTATAGATTTTAGTCCATCTTCAATTTGAAACTGGTGCCTGCCTGCTTGCCTGCTAGAACGGAGCTTTCCACTCGAAAGCAGAAACATGGTTTGATGAAACGAAAGCTTGGCTGCATAACTTCAGATAGTCCTCTCTGACATAGGCTATACAACTCCTCTTCACTTCACATACTATAGGCTCTGGCTCAAGGACAAGCAAAAACCATCCTTTTTGGCCCCAGGCAAGAGTTCTACGAAGCTTTCCAAAATGTAAAGTCATATTCATCAATCCGGCCTAAGGTTCACACTTTCCGTAAAAACCGCAGAGGTTAGACCCTTACCACTTTCTAGGAATAAGCTGAAATCGGGGTGCTAGGAACAAAAAAAAAAAAAAAAAAAAAAAAAAAAAACGACAAAACCAAAGTGTTGCTCTCGCAACACAACTATCTGGTTTTTGTTCTTCTAAGCTCCTTTCTAAAGTTATTTTGTTTTTTATCCTAATTGCTTTTTCCTTTTATTTTGTGACAATGCACCTTTTAATTTAACGTTATAACGAAACATTTGATGCTAATAATATCTAACAATCTGAATCAAAAACATTACTGGTCAAAATCATTAACAATAAGAGAAAAAAAAAGAAGCAAACGACTGAAAAATGGACTAAGATTGAAACAAGAAAAAAAGCATCAAAATGGGCAAAAATGAAAATGGCCGTAGCAAGGGGGGGAGGGTAGTTGTGACTACGCTAATCAACTAAAAAAGAGACAGTTATTTTTGGTTCCTGACCTGTATGAGGAATTAAGATGCTCCAAAATAAATCACGGTTTCGAAACATCTTGGTAACAGCATGGACCGGGGAGTAAGTTAGATTGCTGTGGACGCTAAACAGGGGAGTCGGGGCCTTGTGGAGCTGTGAAATTAAGGGAAAATATCTCCAGTGCGGCGATTAGAAGTGGCGGACTCAGCAAAACGTAAGCAAATTTTATCTCTTCTTTTTTTGAGTCGGTAATTCGCGCAGCTTTGAGGAGGAAGCAGTATGGGATTTTACTCTTGGTCATGAGCGAGCGCTTTCAGGCCGACTCAGTTTTGTTGCCAAGTTTGCTTGAAAGCTGTGAATGCCAGACGGGGCCAGACATGTATATTCCAATATAAGTCTGACAAAGGATAACACAGTGAATGCATCTTGGGACAATTGAATTTATTCAGAAGTTTAAACAAGGATGGTGATGCGTTTGCTTGTTTAACAATATTTGAGACGTGCATGTCCCACTTCTTAGAAACTTGAACACCAGGAGTTTAACTTGTTTCAGTAGTATTTTGGGTGGGATAGGGTCTGGAAACACGGGAGTAGATTTCAAAAATTTTGTCGTTATCATATTTTATTTAGTGGTATTTACTTTTATATTAAGGTTCTTAGATTCTTCTGAAACATGGGTTAGGATTTTCAGGGAGTCACTTTTAATATTTCTGACATACTTCAAGGATCGAAGGCATCTACATATTTACATCTTTGTGGGATCTTCTTACCGCTTTCATTAATCATAACTAGGAATAAAAGTGGCTCAAATAAGGTTCCTTGAGGAATTCCACAGTAAATAGGGAGGAGGTCAGCGAATATATTTTTGTATTTTACCACTGGCGATATTTGGGAGGAACAATATTGCAATGTTTACTAACCTTAGGTTCACACACAAGAAGTTGCTGCGATAGGTAATTTTCGTGAATTGTGGCAATTGGTAATTTTCGTTGCCTTGTTGTTCACACAGGATTTTTGCGTCGGTCAATTTTTATCCGAAAAAAACTTAGAAATTAAAGCACGTGAGAAGAATGAATCAAGAAGATGTTCTGCTTTTATCCCTTGTTGCAAGGAGGAGAAAGAGAAAGAGGAATTTGGTAAGCTTTCCTAGTCATGTCTAGCACGACTTCAATTTTCTTAGAGGTAATTATCGTAGTGGGGTCCACAGCTTTTCTTTGATTATCACAAATTAGAAGATACTCACATTATTTAGTGATCAATCATTTGGATTTATGATAATTGCAAGACACAATAGAATTCAGCTGAACAGTCATTATCAGCTTCCCAATAATATTATCAGTATCTCCCATTATGTTGCTGTTGCGTCCAGAAAATTGCTAAAAATAATTGCTTCGTCGCCCGATTAAAGTTTAATTTTTCAACTCTGCGAAGTTGCTCAAACTGGCAACTAAATTGTGGCGATGGGCGATTTTTGCTCCTGTTTGAACCCAGAGTAAGAGAGGGTCAAGTTCAAAGTTATCAGATAATAAGTGAATTAAGATGTTGTGGCCAACCAAATCAGAAGCTTTTTGGAAGTCAACTAAGACAAGGTTTGGCCAAGTCTTTGGTTCTTCTAGATTATTTAAAATGGTATGTACCAAGTGCACAAGGTAACGGGTGGGGGTTGCCGAATGGTCGGACGTCAATGCGCGGAATAATTTTAGCTGTGAACCAGTCGCAGAGGAAACCTTCATAAAGTTTTGAAAAAAACTGGAGTAAGTGTAATGGGGTGCACGACGGTGAAACTCAGATTAGTAGAGTTCTTCGGGAGAGGTGTTATAAAACGATGTTTCCAGTAACTTGTGAATTTACCAAATCCTGTAATTTGGTTGAAAACATTCGCCAAAGGTTGAGCAAATTTTAACTAGAAAGGCTTTAATCAAACCATTTGAGATATCCAGGGGGCTAATACTTGATTTTCTAAGCTTTTGGGTTTTATTTATAATATAAGGGGGAATGGGGTGTTGGGAGAAACAATTGGACCTGGGCCAGTGAAAGGAGGAAGACTTGGTACAATGGAAGCGACATGCAAGTTCAGACCGTTGGCAATCTCATTAGGAGGTTTAATGAGGTGAAAATTTTAGAATGTTTTTTTTTTATGTTTCTTTAATTTTCCTGTGCAATTGCTTGGGCTTATTACAATTTAGATAAGTCATCAGGAACCTCCTTAGACAATTGACCTTAGTAATATGACATTACTTAGAAAAATTTGTCTTTTTCTTATCATCTTTTAAAAAACGCCTTATTAACATAAAGTTTATAATTAGCGTACTTTTTAATTTCCCTCTATAAAATGAGGCATATAATTACTTTTTAAATCAATTTTGGAGTGCTAATGCCTTGCGGTCAAGACCGTATCCAGGGGAGAGGGTTTGATCTCTTCCCAAAATGTTTGTCCAACTGGTGAAATGTAACACAAAAACAACCCTGCTTAATTTACCAGTGATTGACAAATAATTTAGCGTCAAGTTCGGACCAAATTGATCTTAAATCACACCCTTGACTAAAATACGTCGTTTTTTCAGTGCGGCCGTAAAAACAGTTTTAGTCGCAATCTGAAGTCATTGTACTTGTCCTCGGGATGCGGTTGTGTTTAAAATGCGATCTTACCCTAGCTCTAGTTTGTATATAAAAGGTAGTCAATACATCAGAATTAAAATAAACTTAACGTTTTATTAAATCCTCTCCAAGAAAAAAAGTGAAACTGTGCTTTAAACTCTTCAGATAAAATTGAGTCTTTCAATTGTGAGTTACAACTTGCAGATGAAAAGCCTTATCAACCGTGCTTTTGAATCTGTTTCTCAATTCATGTTTCAATTTCGAAACTTTGAACTCCAGATTTTCTTCTTTCTAGCATGGGTAACATTCCGTTTTCCTAAAAATAAATAAAGATATAGAAGAAACACGAAATAAGGAAGAGCAACAATTTTTTCTTTGTAAATTTCATATAGTAATTTTTTTCAAAAATGGATTGTTGTATTAAAAATATACAAATAATCATTTAAATATAATTACAAAGCTGGGGGAGGGGGGAGCACGGCTGGAGGTTGCCCATTTTGATCATATTTTTCACTTTCATTTGGCTTTTTTGCTTATATATGAATTGGGAGGGGAGCGCTGTGATTAATTTTTCCTCGGGCGCCTTCTCTTCTAGGAACGGCTCTGGGACTAGGTACCCTAAATACCGATAAGGAGAAGTTACTCCTAACTTTGCTAACCAAATAGTGGATTAGCTTTGTAGTGATCTTTTATTGGCTAAGTAGACCAATCCCAATGGTTTCACGCTGGTTAGGTAGGCCTGGCACCAGGGCTGTATCCAGGGAGTGGGGGGGTAGGTGTTTTGACCCCCCCCCCCCCCGAATTGTTTGTCCGACTCGTCAAAACGTAAAAACTTTGAATATAAACACATTTTTGATGCGTTTTTAAAGTCTTTTGTACCTCCCGCCCGAAAAAAATCCTTGTGTAACCCCTCCCCCCTAAAAAAAAAATCTAGAAAAGACCCTGCCTTTCACGCAGGTTTAGTTAAACTCGTAGGATCATAACCTAAGTTGCCTTTGCTGTTGAATGTTTTTTTTTAATGACAAAACATAAATCTATCAAACAGTTCGTGGTAACGAACTGTAGTAAGGAGCGACCCGGCTCAATAGTAACCAAAACTCTAAAAAATGGAATTTTGATACCAATAGCTACATCAAAAGAATCGCATTTTAATGTTGGTTTTAAATATATAAGTTTCATCAAGTTTAGTCTTACCCATCAAAAGTTACAAGCCTGAGAAAATTTGCGTTATTTTAGAAAATAGGGAGAAACGCCCCCTAAAAGTCATAGAATCTTAACGAAAATCACACCATCAGATTCAGCGTATCAGAGAACCCTACTGTAGAAGTTTCAAGCTCCTATCTACAAAAATGTGGAATTTTGTATTTTTGGCCTGAAGACAGATCACGGATGCGTGTTTATTTGTTTTTTTGTTTTTTTGTTTTTTTTTTTCCCCAGGGGTGATCGTATCGACCCAGTTGTCCTAGAATGTTGCAAGAGGACTCATTCTAACGGAAATGAAAAGTTCTAGTGCCCTTTTTAAGTGACCAAAAAAATTGGAGGGCACCTAGGCCCCCTCCCACGCTAATTATTTTCCCAAAGTCATTGGATCAAAATTCTGAGATAGCCATTTTATTCAGCGTAGTCGAAAAACCTTATAACTATGTCTTTGGGGACGACTTATTCCCCCACAGTCCCCGTGGGAGGGGCAACAGGTTACAAACTTTGACCTGTGCTTACATATAGTAATGGTTATTGGGAAGTATACAGGCGTTTTCAGGAGGATTTTTTTGGTTTGGGGGAGGGGTTGAGAAGAGGGGGATATGCTGGGGGAACTTTCTTTCGAGAATTTGTAATGGGAGAAGAAAATTTCCATGAAGGGAGAGCAGGATTTACTAGCATTATTTAAAAAAAAAACAATTAAAAAATAAAAGTGAAAAAGATTTTTCAGCTGGAAGTAAGGAACAGCAATAAAACTTAAAACAAACAGAAATTATTACCCATATGAGGGGCTCACCTCCTTCTAATACCTCGCTCTTTACGCTAAAGTATTTTCGGTAATTTCAACTACTTATTCTACGGCTTTAGTGATTCAGGGGGTCATTCTTAATGAATTGGGATAAAATTTAAGCTTTAGTGTAAAGAGCGAGGTACTGACGATGGGGCGAATCCCCTCATATATGTAATAAAAACATGAGAATACAAAAGTTCTTTACGTAAGCTAATTTATAAGTTACGTAAATCTTTTACCAATAAAAAGATTCGTAAAAAATTAAAAGTTCTAGTTGCCTTTTTAATTAACCAAAAAATCGGGGGGCCACTAGGCTTCGTCCCCCGCTCTTTTTTTCTCAAAATCATTCGACCAAAATTATGAGAAAGCCATTGAGCCAAAAAAAAATATGCAAATTTCGTTTTGATTATTCCTCTGCGGAGAGCCAAAATCAAAACATGCATTGATTCAAAAACGTTCAGAAATTAAATAAAAAAAACAAGTTTTTTCAACTGAAAGTAAGGAGTGACATAAAAACTTAAAACGCACAGAAATTACTTCGTATATGAAAGAGGCTGCTTCCTCATCAACGCCCCGCTCTTTACGCTAAAGTTTTTCACTGTTTTAGAAAGAAGAATTGAGAGAAAGAGTCAAACTTTAGCGTAAAGAGCGGGGCGTTGATGAGGAAGCAGCCTCTTTCATATACGAAGTAATTTCTGTGCGTTTTAAGTTTTTATGTCACTCCTTACTTTCAGTTGAAAAAACTTGTTTTTTTTATTTAATTTGAAAAAGATTGAACGTGCTCTGACTTAGTCAGACCATGTATTTTTAAACTGCTAATAGCATATCAGAGGACGGTAAGAAAAAGAAACTATAGCTTCGTCGACATTTGGCCCTTCAAATGCCAAAAAATGTTAACCCGAATTCAAACGAAACATTTTTTTTCTTGAACTTAATAGAATAATTGCTCTCAATGTAAGAGGAATTAAGACAAAAGACTAGTACAGGCACTATTATTGTCAAATATCTAATGAAATAGCAAACATTTCTTGATTTTTACCTAATCCTGAAATATACTATTTCAGTTAAAGGGACCAATTAGGGGAAAGAGACGGGGGGGGGGGATTACGCCCTAGATTATGAAGAATATCTGTTTTTGTAGCTTCATTAAAAAAAAAACAAAAAAAAAAAAAAAAAAAAAAACACCTTGTTCTCATCCTAGACAAGTAAAAATTTAAAATTTTTATATAACTCAGAAAAAGTTAGGCCAGTTTTGCCTCTCACAGAGATTATCTGTCTTGGTTTTACTCTAATTAGCCATTTTCTTCGTGAATTGGCGCCTGTGTATTCAGTGGCACATCGTGTCTGTTGTTGGGTAGCATAAAAACTAGACTTTCTGAAAATAATGTTGAGAGCATGCGCACAGAACTATCATAGGTGTCTCTCTAATTTATATACTGAACATTGCTGCAACGAGTCTGGTTATACAATTGAGTTATCCCGGTACTGAAGGCGGCCAAAAACCAGTCCGTTACGCCACAGATTATTCATGCTAGTTAGGTTACCAATTGTTCATTGCCCAACGATTGGAAAAATATTAAGCATTTGGAAAATATGACAATATCCATCTGATGTAAACCAAAAAAGGTAATTTCTTGCTATAGGAACGCATTTTAGTGACAACTAAGTAGAAAAATAGGGTATATTACAAGTTATGAAAGGTCCTTCGGCACCGGAAATCATATGTTTGTTTTGCTGAATAACCTCTGTCGAATAGACATAGTATACTACCAATTTTACACCATTGCCATTTAAAAAAAGTGATGGTACATTGAAATCATACGTGGAAACACAAAAATAAAATATTTAACTATTTCTTGCTAATCTGTCGAACTAGGTGCCTAATAAAGTGTTGGAAATTTGACCACATATTTATGTTTTCCTTAACTTATAATCACACTGATGTTCATCATTTCATTCTGCAAAGTTTTTCTGATTGCATTTATGCACTAGAAATCTAGTTGCAACATCTAGAAACGGCTGAAATTGCTAATCTGATGAATGGCCTTTGTGTGATCCTAAATAAAAATACATAGATTATTTCTCCTTGGCAACTTGTGGCGAATATGGCATCCATAGATGTTTAAGGAAAATTTTTATAAAATGTAATTATATACTTGTTTCCTTTATTTTTCTTAAAATGATGAGTTGATGCTCTTATTTGTTTTTAATTGATCAAATAACCGGATAAATAAGTTAAGCTAATTAAATTATTTTATAGAAAAAGACTATGCTTATTCTGTAGTGCCTTTATATTGTTTTTATTGAAGGGTACCGAATCACCTACACGAGGATTAAACAATATTCTACATAAAAAGATGTGGTTTCTAATTGGTTGAAAAAGCTGCAATTGAATCACCCGGTCGTATCTGCACTCTTCGTGTTTTTATTTATGTAACAAATTTTGGGATGAGGGGTTAGGGGTCCTATCCGAAATTCTGCCTGGCTACAGGTATTTTGATAGATGGAATACAGATATGAATGTTAAAAACACAATTTCCAAGCTCCATTTAATGCTTCAAATAATATATACATATATATATATATATATATATATATATATATATATATATATATATATATATATATATATATATATATATATATATATATATATATATATATATATTGTATTCTATATGTATAAAAACAATGGATAGCATGGGGGCTGAGGTCCTAGCCCAAAGTTCACAGGTCACACTTATGCTGTTAGATTGAAGATAGGTATTAATTTCAAAACAAACCACTCCTCCTAGTTACAGATCTTATACAGAAAATACTGTTTTACAGACTTTTCTCTTTTACAGGGATGTAACATTTTTTTGATAGGATTGGAGGGGGACAAGGGTCCTCATCCAAGTTTTGCTACACCTATACTGTTAGACCGAACGTAGATATGAACTTTAAAACAAAACCACATCTTTAAGCTCTATCTAATTCTGAAAATACAGTTTTATAGAAATTTCTGTTTTACCGCAATATGTTTTTGAAATAGGAGGGGGGACTGAGGTTCATAACCTAAAACCTCCCTGAGTACACCTGTGATGTCAGCTTAAGCAGATCTACGATTTGTGAGAACCATGCTTGGCAAGTTCTAAATTATACGGAAAAATGTTATTAGCTTACTCTATGTGATATACTCTCGCTGGATCGTACATTTGAGGAGATATATGCTGGTCCTGTTGCCTGCTGAGCGCATCGTGAGCAGGGCCTTCGTAGGGCCGGCCTTTGTCGACTTCCTTGGCATCTCAGTGCAAATCGTAACTCTTCTGCCATTTCTGAGCAGAGCGATTGCTGAAAAGTAAATATCTATGATATATTTTTATGTAATTAAAAACTTAAAATAGGTGTTTTGATCATCTTCGTTGTCTCTTTTCGTACTTCTAGGCCTGTTACTGGGCATATAAGTTGTAATAACCCAAAAATATATGTAAAACGTGGAGGTGAAAGACTTTTTGGCTGAACAGCCCCCATAATATCTAGATTATCGCCTTTTGTTTAATGCTTATTTTGTATATTGTTTGTCATAAGGTCCAAGTTTTTTTGGAATTTTTTTCGAGCACAAATTAACTTTTCTCACAGCTAATTGCAGGTCTTCAGCCATTACTGAGCAGAGCTATTTCTGAAAAATGGATGTCTGTTATATGCATATTTATAACTGCAAGCATTTTTTATTGCCCTCTGGTCCAATAAACATAACTCGGAGGTTTTAATAGTGTAATGAGGAATGGATCTGTGTTGTCAAGATTTCAAACCTAGACGAAGATATGACAGTTGCCAATCTCACATTATGAACAAAACTAGTAGGGCTTGGGAATTGATACCTCTGTGATCAGTTTGCGTTATTCTTAACCGTTCCACAGTGTCTTCCATACATATTAACTTGTTATTTACCCATTTCAAACAGTTCGTGGTAACGAACTGTAGTAAGGAGCGACCCGGCTCAATAGCAGCCAAAACTCTAAAAAACGGTAAATTTTTGAATTAAATTACCATTTTAAAAATGGTAATTTGATATCAATAGCTACATCACAAGAATTGCATTTTAATGCTGATTTTAAATATATAAGTTTAATCAACTTTAGTATTACCCATCAAAAGTTACGAGCCTGAGAAAATTTGCCTAATTTTAGAAAATAGGGGAAAACAACCCCTAAAAGTAATAGAATCTGTAACGAAAATCACACCATCAGATTCAGCGTATATGAGAACCCTATTATAGAAGTTTCAAGCTCCTATCTACGAGAATGTGGGGTTTTGTATTTTTTGCCAGAAGGCAGATCTCGGATTTATGTTTATCTGTTTGTTTTTTTTTCACCAGGGGTGATCGTATCGACCCAGGGGTCCTAGAATCTTGCGAAAGGGCTCATTCTAACGGAAATGAAAAGTTCTAGTGCCCTTTTAAGTGACCAAAAAAATTGGAGGGCACCTAGGCCCCCTCCCACGCTAATTATTTTCCTAAAGTCACCAGATCAAAATTCTGAGGTAGCCATTTTATTCAGCTTAGTCAAAAAACCTTATAATTATGTCTTTGGGGACGACTTACTCCCCCACAGTCCCCGTGGGAGGGGCCACAAGTTACAAACTTTGACCAGTGCTTAGGTATAGTAATGGTTATTTGGAAGTGTACAGACATTTTCAGGGGTATTTTTAGGTTCGGGGGGGGGGGGTAGAAGAGGGGTATAGGTTGGGGGAACTTTCCTTGGAGGAATTTGTCATGGGGGAAGAAAATTTTCATGAAGGGAGTGCAGGATTATCTAGCATTATTTAAAAAAATACAATGAAAAAATAAATATGAAAAAATTTCTTCAACTAAAAGTAAGGAGAAACATTAAAATTTAAAACGAACAGAAACTATTACGCATATGATGGGCTCACCTCCTCCTAATAACTCTCTTTTTTTAAAGCTAAAATATTTTTAGTAATTTCAGCTATTTATTCTACGGCTTTTGTGATTCAGGGGTCATTCTTAAGAAATTGGAAAAACGTTTAAGCTTTAGTGTAAAGAGCAAGATTATGACGAGGGGGTGAACCCCTTCGTATACGTAATAAAAATATGAGAATACAGAAGTTCGCTACGTAAGCTAATTTGTAAATTACGTATATCTTTTACTAATAAAAACATTCGTAAAAAATTAAAAGTTCTAGTTGCCTTTTTAAGTAACCAAACATCGGAGGGCAACTAGGCCTCCTCCCCCGCTCCTTTTTTCTTAAAATCATTCCATCAAAACTATGAGAAAGCCATTTAGCAAAAAAAAAAAAAAAAAAAAGAAAAAAATGCAAATTTTTTTTTTAATTATTCATCTGCGGAGAACCAAAATCAAAACATGTATTGATTCAAAAACGTTCAGAAATTAAATAAAAGAACAAGTTTTTTTTAACGGAAAGTAAGGAGCGACATTAAAACTTAAAACGAACAGAAATTACTTCGTATATGAAAGGAGATGCTTCCTCATCAACGCCCCGCTCTTTACGCTAAAGTTTACTCTTTTTCTTAACTCTACTTTTTAAAGCAGTGAAAAACTTTAGCGTAAAGAGCGGGGCGTTGATATACGAAGTAATTTCTGTTCGTTTTAAGTTTTAATGTCGCTCCATACTTTCCGTTAAAAAAACTTGTTTTTTTTATTTAATTAAATAAAAAGACAAGTTTTTTTTTTACTGAAAGTAAGGATGCGATATTAGAACTTAAAGCGAACAGAAATTATTCCGTATATGAAAGAGGCTATCCCCTGCTCAACACCTCGCTCTTTACGCTAAAGTTTGACTCTTTCTCACAAGTCTACTTTTAAAACAATAAAAACTTTAGTGTAAAGAGCGGGACGTTGAGGAGATGCCAGTCTGTTTCATATACGGAATAATTCCTGATCATTTTAAGTTTTATTGTCGCTCCTTACTTTCAAAAAACTTGTTTTTTGTTAAATTTCTGAAAGTTTTTGGATTAATGTAGGTTTGGTTTTGGCTCACCGTATATGAATAATTAAAAAAAAATGCACATTAATATTTTTTTTGGCTAAATGGCTTTCTCAAGATTTCGATCGGACGATTTTGAGAAAAAGGGGGCGGGGAGAGAGCCTAGTTGCCCTCCAATTTTGTGGCTACTTAAAAAGGTCATTAGAACTTTTGATTTTATTTACGAACGCTTTTATTAGTAATAGATATACGTAACTTACGAATTAACTTACGTAACGAACTTCTATATTCGTATAATTTTATTACGTATATGAGAGGGTTCGCCCTCTCGTCAACACCTCGCTCTTTACGCTGAAGTTCGAATTTTGTTCCAGGTCTTTAAGAATGACCCCTGAATCACAAAGGCCCTTTAATTAGAACAAATAGCTCTTTTGAAATGACTAAAAATACTTTAGTGTAAAGAGCAAGGTATTGAGAAGGGGACGAACCTCATCATACACGTAATAATTTTGCCCGTTTTAAGTTTTAATATTGCTCCTTACTTTCAGTTGAAAAAACTTATTTATTTTTTTTTATTTCTGATTGTTTTTTAAATAATGCCCTTAGTTCTGCTGCCCTAGGAATGGACGCATGGACGGATAATTCATAGACACATCTATTAACAAATGAACTAAAATCATTTTTATACAATCATAATAAGGGGGGGGGGGCTTAATGCCAGAATGGCCTCTCACTCAATTGGACTATCTGTCTTGGCTTTTTCTACAAGTAGCCATGGCTTGATGCCCACAACTATTCCATTTTAATTGAAAAATCAACAGACTCGGTCGACTAAACTTGATGAAAATTATGTATTTAAAATAAGCATAAATTTCCAATTCTTTTGATGTATCTATCAGAATCAAAATTACGATTTTTAGAGTTTCGGTTACTATTGAGCCAGGTGGCTCCTTACTTACAGTTCGTTACCATAAACTGTTCGATACTACGCGCAAACAATATGGACAAATTTTATAATTTATATGAAAGTTGTTGCCCCCTCCTAGAAACATCGCTCATCATGCTAAATTATTATTTATTACTGAAAAAATCTTCTTAATGGTCTAGTTAAGTGAACCTTGTGTTATAGGAGTTGTTATTAATGAAATGGGATAAAATCCAAACATTAGTGTTTGGAGCGTGATTTTGAGGAGCGGAAATTATTCCGTACATGAAGGATTGCCCTCTCTTCAATACCTTGCTCTTTACGCTATAGCTGGATTCAAGAGGGGAAACCCCTGAAATTCGAAATTCGGAAAAATTAGAAAAATGAGGTATTTGTAACTTACGAACGGGTGATCAGATCTTAATGAAATTTGATATTTCGAAGGATCTCGTGCTTTAGAGCTCTTATTTTAAATCACGACTAGATCTGGTGACATGGGGGTAGTTGGAGGAAGAAACCGGAATTCTTGGAAAACGTGAAAATTAATATATAAACGTGAAAGTTAAAAAATATATAGAATAATTTCTATTTAGTTTGAGTTTTAATGTTGCTCCTTACTTTCATTTAAAAAATCTTGTTTTATTTATTTAATTTCCGATTGTTTTGAAATAATACCGGTAAATATGCCTGACTCTCCATGAAATATACCATCCCCTCACGGGAAAATCCTCCTGGGGAATTTTATACAACCTATACTGCACTCCTTCCGTTAAATTAGTTCGAGACAATTCCCTCCACGCTGAAAATTCCCCCCGCTTAAAATGTCTTGCAGACGATTCAGCATGAAAAATTCTTATCATACTTTCATTTGTAAAAAGACTTTAATTTCTAATCAGTTTCTCAATCACTCTGAATACACCCCCTTCCGTTGAAATTTTTCGCCAGAAACCAAAACACGTGGAATATAACCCCCGGATAATTCATGCAGAAGATCTCTGCATGCAAACTTCATTTGGCAAAGAGAACACAAAATAGTTAAAAAGAATTTCGTATAAGAATTTTGTCAAATTCCCCCAGTGAAAAATTTTCCCCTGGAAAATTCACCCCCAGAAAGTACCCTCCCAAAAAGAAATTCTCCCTATGGAAACACACCCCAAGCATACCCCCCCACCGAAAAATGTCCGTATAGTTCCCAATAATAAATACTATACGTAAACACTGGACAAATTTCATAACTTACAGGTGTCTCCCCACGGACTCATGGGGGTCATTTTACCTCTAAAGGCTTAATTATTTGATCTTCCAACTACTGAACAAAATAACTATCTCAAAATTTTGGTCAGATAGTTTTGGGGAAAAAAGGGGCATGGAGAGGGGTCAGTTGCCCACCAATCTTTTTGGTCACTTTAAAACGCAACTAGAACTTTTGATTTCCGTTCAAATACATCCTTAGCCGATCTTCTAGGACCTTTATTTCAATTCAATCACCCCTGGAAAAAAAAAAAAAAAAAAAAACAAGCATCCGTGATCTGTCTTCTGGCAAATGTAGCAAAATTCCACATTTTTGTATATACGAGCTTGAAACCTCTACAGTAGGGTTTTTTTTTTGGTACGCTGAATCTGATGTTTCAGTTGTTTCAGATTGTGTTTTTCATTAAGATCCCTTGAATTTTAGGGGTGTTTTCCCCTATTTCGAAAATGAGGCGAATTTTTTCAGGCTCTTAACTTTTTGATGTGTAAAACTAAATTTGATAAATTTGATATATTTTGAAAGAGCATCATAATCCTCTGATCGTTTTTTAAATAACGCTGAGGAATCCGATGGAAGAAAATTTCATGGAAAATTTGCTTCTCCCATGAAAAATTCCTCCATGGGAAGATCCTCCCGCGTAATCTTCTTCTCCCGACCCCTCCCCCCCACCGGAAAAATCCCCCCTGAAAACGTCTATATACTTCCCAATAAATAATACTATATGCAAACAATGGGCGAAGTTCATAACTAACCATGGTGACCTATAGTCCTGAGTTTTTGGCATTGTTGAAAATTACTAAAACTGAGTTAAACCGGATAATATATTAAAAACAGCATACAAATATTTATTAAAATTGACTAGTGGAACGTACCGATTTGATTATACGGTTATGCTCCACTGTAGGAAGACCAAGTAAGTAAGAAACATAACTATTAGTCTTGTTTAGTGTAACCACAGGCAGACAATAAAATTGCAGAAATTACTTCCTATCAAAAAATATTTCAACGATGAAAAAGAGCTAAGTTTCAATAGAAATAGGTGGCATTACTATGGATACCTTTTATCAAGAAATTCCCAATTTCACTTATTTCATACTAATATTTCTGTAACCATCGCAATCATAGCTGTTTAATTCCCCTTTGAGTCAGAGTTGAATGGATTCTCTGAGGTGTGACAATGCTGAGGAATTGGGTTAGTAAATGTTGACTATATAAAGGATTTCTATGATGAAATAAGAACAGTATTTGCATAATCAGGGTTTTGAGGCACGGTTCGAATGCTGACTGAATTTTTGATGAGACTACACAAGGAAACTCCATGCTTGGAAGCTGTATAAAAAACTAATCTTAAATCTTGTTTATACTTATTTTAACTGACAGCTGGAGCGAACAGAAGTGGTAACAACATGGAAGCACATAAGCTAAAAAAAAAAAATATATGAGCTAAAAAATTAAAACAATAAATATAGCCTCTATCAGAAATTATTTCGATGAGTCTTCAATATTCTTTAGTCTCCGATGAAACTGCAAAAGGAAAATGCCTGTTACGAAGTCGCCAAAAGATGAACTTTAAATTTGGACTTTCCCACCTTTTAACTTACAGTGGGAGAAAAAGGCATAAAAACTAAACCAACAACTGACCGCGGCATCATCACTGGAAGTAACTTGCAAGTTTTGTCAAACACCAAACCCCTTTGTCAGCATAGCGTTAATCAATATTAATTTAAAAAGTAATAATAATATGAATATATACTGTAAATGATTTTAAAAATCATGATTGTAAAAAAATAAAATGCTGTCAGGTAAACGGGTCTTTGCAAAAAGAAAAGAAAAATAGTGTAAAGAATAAGCTGATACCAAGCACATTAACGTCTAGGAATTAACTTGAAAGTTGCTCCAGACAACAAACCCCTTTGTCAGCATAAAATAATGTACGTATTGCTTGCATTTCAAGCTGCTCACGCTTCCTCTCTATCCGAATCTAGTCTTAGCTTCACCCTTTATTCTTTCCCGTGAAGTTCTGATTTCCATTTAGTCATTTTTTTTTACCTCTTTCCAACTCAGTTGGGGGTGACCTACTTCTTGTTTGGCCTCGACAAATGAACGAAAAGCAAAATATTTGGTAATCTGTCGTTTTTCATCTATAAAACATGGCCTTGCCGATTTTATTGTAATTGAACCCTCGTGTAACTGAACCCCTCTATCTGAACCCTCGTGCAACTGAACCCCCGTGTAACTGAAGCCCTGTGCAACTGAACCCCTCTGCAACTGAATTCTCGTACAACTGAACCATATTTAACTGAACACACAAAAGCTCAAAAAAGGCATAAAAAATTTGTTTATATTCATTTTTGTTACGTTTTTATGAGCCAGACAAACATTTCAGGGCAGAGGTAATGCTTTTTAATTTAGCCGGGTATTTTCTTTGCTAAATAGTAACTTTTCATTGTTATTGCTTGAAGAAAAACGTCCTATTGAAGACTTGGGAAGGATAGGGCTATGTTTACATTTTAACTGCTTGGTACATCCATCCATCCCCCGATCAGGGTACCTTCACATGCGGTTCTAGAGCATATATATATATATATATATATATATATATATATATATATATATATATATATATATATATATATATATATATATGCATATAAAAAAATATGAATATAAAATGAAAAACATTAAAGTAGGAAAAAAATGTAGGAAAAGATAAGAAGGATCATCGAAAGCAAAAAAAAAATAAGAAAAGCAAAACATAATTACTCTCTAAGAACAAGTAAAATGGACGTATTCCATGTACTAAGGGTCAAACTTGCGGTTCCTTAACCAGTTCTGTAAAATCCAGCCTTGTCCAGCTCTCAATTTGGATGTGTTTTATTACGTTTTCAAAAATATAACTTGTATCCATTATAATTGGTTATAACGGGCTAACAAAACCAATAAAGAGCAGACCTCCCTACGATCTTTCTTTGACTCCAATTTTAAAAAAGTAACGGAAAGTGGAACAAGAAGAGGAAAGAATTTAAAAGGGATTTGATTCCCATCTATGTCTTCCTGTAGTAGCACAATAACAGAAAGTGATGACAATCTTAACAGTGTAAGAAACTCAAGTTTGACCAAATTAATTAACAAACGTGATCCAATTAATGGTTTGGCCTCAGCTTTGGCTCAAATTTTTGGTGGCCCCTTTCAACAAGGGGACTCGATTTTCCCTTTGACTAACGGGAGAAAATTCGGAACAGAATCATCAGAATTTTCAAACACCTTTCAAACACATTTAAAATTTTAAACACATTTAAACTGAACCAAGTGTGACTCAACCATCGTGTAACTGAACCCTCGGTCAACTGAACCACATTTAACTTTACCCTCGTGCAACTGAACTCCCGTGCAATTGAATCCCATTTAACTGAGCGATCGTGCAACTTAACTCTTTATTTAGTTTTTCAGTATTCTGTAAATATGAGGGAATGTCATAGGATAAAACACAAGCTCGAATCTTTTCATGTTCTACCTTGTTGTAATTATTTGTTTTTCAAAGTCATGAAATAAATACTTGTAAAGATCATTCATAAAATCTCTTTTGTTGTCACAAACAAATGAAATAGGACGACACTATCCAATAAAGCCAGATTTATTTCTTCTTTTTTATGTCTGTTAATAGAAATTCCGCTGTCCCTGTCTACATACTGGGATGGTTTTTACCACTTTTTTTGCTGTTTTCACTTTGTAATATTTTCTCAGCTCATAGTTCGTTAGCGTTTGGTTTGAGAAAGCTTAATTACCTGTTTTGGCCAAGAGCCAGGACACTATTTCGTTTGTATGAGTTTTTCTGGTGTGAATTTTTCAGATACATCTGACCTTTCCTGAACGTTGAGTAATAAACGTCTGTGTTGCAAATCTCTAATCTTCAAATCTTTAATCTTATTAAGTCGGGTCGCTCCTTACTACAGTTCGTTACCACGAACTGTCTGATACATTACTTGCGCTTTCCTTAAATTAAGTAAATATTTTTTTCGATAAAAAAGTTATTCAAAACAAAGTAAAGAGGTATATTAAACTTAAGAGCAGCAGAAATATATTTTTATATTAATAACTCAAACGACCAAAAATTACTACTAAGAAATAAATGAAACCCAAAATGAACAGGAATTAAAATGAACAATCATAGAAACAATGGGGGCTTTGGAGGTTATGGGGAAAACAGAAAACTTTGGACTTCGTAGGGTTTGTCATCCTTAGAAGAGTTTGTATTTGACTTTTAGACTATTTTTCGCAAGATGGTTACATAAAATTTTTGATCAGATATCTTTGGCGAGATTGCAAATAAGAAGGGCAATGAAAGGGTCTGGTTGCCCTAAAATCATTTTGTTTTAGGTTTACCCAAATGACTATCTATCGCCAAAAAACTCTCCATTGGTGAAACAATAAGATAAGTTGAAGCTTATTCCTGGAATTCTTAACTATTCAAATAAAAACAACGACAAAAAAAAGAAAAAAAAAGAAAACCGTAGTAAGTGCATGAAACAGAATTGTATCAGATGTAACGCTATATAGCGCTGCCTATGCTAAAGAGCCATAAGACTTCAATGATTTATTATTAATTATAATTTTTCTCAGACGCACTTCATATGGCTGGGGTGGTCGTATAAACTGCGGAAGGGCCTCATTTGATTGCAAATTGAGAATTCTAGTGCCATTCTTAAGAGTCAAAAGTGTTCGTAGGGCAACCATTCCTCTTACGCTCTTTTCCCCCCGAATGGATTCGATTAAATTTTGACATGACCATTTTGTTTAGTATAGTCCAAAGGGCAAAACTAATGCCTTAGGGATTGACAAAATCCCCACAGGCCCTGGGATGAGGGCTGTAAGTTGTGCAAGTTGGCCATTGTTCAAATATAAGGCTTTTATGGAAGGAATGGTCGTATAAATTTCGGAGGATATTCATTCAGGATATTAAATTTTTTTTGAAAATCTTTTTAATTAATCAAACAGTTCGCGGTAACGAACTGTAGTAAGGAGCGACCCGGCTCAATAGTAACCAAAACTCTTAAAAATTAAAGTTTGATATAAATAGCTACATCAAAAGAATCGAATTTTAATGCTGATTTTAAATATATAAGTTTAATCAATTTTAGTCTTACCCATCAAAAGTTACGAGCCTGAGAAAAGTTGCCTTATTTAGGAAAATAGGGGGAAACACCCCCTAAAAGTCATAGGATCTTAACGAAAATGACACCATCAGATTCAGCGTATCAGAAAACCCTACTGAAAAAGTTTCAAGCTCCTATCTACAAAAATGTGGAATTTTGTATTTTTTGCCAGAAGACAAATCACGGGTGCGTGTTTATTTGTTTTTTTTTTGTTTTTTTTCCCAGGGGTCATCGTATCGACCAAGTGGTCCTAGAATGTCGCAAGAGGGCTCATTCTAACGGAAATGAAAATTTCTAGTGCCCTTTTTAAGTGACCAAAAAAATTGGAGGGCATCTAGGCCCCCTCCCACGCTAATTTTTCCCCCAAAGTCAACGGATTAAAATTTTGAGATAGCCATTTTGTTCAACATAGTCGAAAAGCATAATAACTATGTCTTTGGGGATGACTTACTCCCCCACAATCCCTGGGGGAGGGGCTGCAAGTTACAAACTTTGACCAGTGTTTACATATAGTAATGGTTATTGGGAAGTGTACAGACGTTTTCAGGGGGATTTTATTTTGTTTGGGGGTGGGGCTGAGGAGTGGGGGCTATGTTGGAGGATCTTTCCTTGGAGGAATCTGTCATGGGGGAAGGAAAATTCAATGAACAGGGCACAGGATTCTCTAACATTACTATAAGAAAACAATGAAAAATAAACATGAAAACGGTTTTTCAAATGAAAGGAAGAAGTAGCATTGAAACTTAAAACGAACAGAGATTATTCCGCATATGAGGGGTTCTAAAAATACTTTAGCATAAAGAGCAAGGTATTTAGGAGGAGATAAATACCTTGCTCTTTATGCTAAAGTATTTTTAGTAATTTCAACTATTTATTCTACGGCCTTTCTGATTCAGGGGTCATTCTTAAAGAATTGGGACAAAACTTACGATTTAGTGTAAAGAGCGAGGTATTAACGAGGGTACAAACCCCTTCGTATACATAATAAAAATATAAGGTTATGAAAGTTTGTTACGTAAGTTATTTCTTAAGTTACGTATATTTTTTACTAATAAAAACGTTCGTTAAAAATTAAAAGTTCTAGTTGCCTTTTTAAGTAACAAAAAAATTGGAGGGCAACTAGGCCTCCTTCTCCACCCGTATTTCTCAAAATCGTCTGATCAAAACTAAGAGAAAGCCATTTAGCCAAAAAAAGAATTAATATACAAAAATTATTTTAATAATTTATGTGCGGAGAGCCAAAACCAAACTTGCATTAATTCAAAAACGTTCAGAAATTAAATATAAAAAAACTAATTTTTTTAGCTGAAAGTAAGGAGCGACATTAAAACTTAAAACGAACAGAAATTACTCTGTATATGAAATGGGTTGTCCCCTCCGCAATCCCTCTCTCTTTACGCTAAAGTTTGACTCTTTGCCACAATTCTACTTTTTAAAACAATTAAAAGCTTTAGCGGAAAGAGCGAGGGATTGCGGAGGGGACTACCCATTTCGTATACGGAGTAACTTCTGTTCGTTTTAAGTTTTAATGTCGCTCCTTACTTTCAGCTAAAAAAATTAGTTTTTTTTTATTTAATTTAAAGAAAGCGCACCTAATGTATTAACTAAAAAATTTTAAATAAAATTTCGCTACATCGGTTCTTAACACCCCGAAATGGACCTAAAGTATATTTTCTCTGATTGATGATTAACTTTCAGTGTGGGTAAACTGATCCTAGGGGACTTCGACGAAGGCAACCAACTTAGAAAGAAAGTCGCTTTTCAGGTTTTCAATTTTTTCAAAAATCGCGTCGATTTTTGGTGTGACAAACTCATTTTTCCACTCATCCGCTTGAAAGTTTTAGATTAGGCGTGGCAACCAGAAATCAGATTCAAGTCCTAAAATCAGTCTGAAATTTTGAGCCCTTTTTGCTGTCTAAATTCGCAAAGTTCAGAGGTTTTAAACACAGTTGATTATTACTTAGCATTCAGGAGAGATCTGATCACAGCAGAATAAAATAAAAGGAATATATTTTCGTTATACACGTTTCTTCTGATGGTTTGATTCATTTGAAAAAAGAAAAGAAAAAAAAACCATACCAAAAGATTCATACAAAACGAAAATAGCTCAACTCGGCTCTCTGCAAAAACAGGTAATTAACCCTTTTCAAACCAAACGCTAACGAACTGCAAGCCGAGGAAAAATCACGAAGTGAAAATAACAAAAAAAGTGATAAAAAACCATCACAGCATGTAGACAGGGGCAAGGTAACCCCCATTTATATACTTAGAAAAGAAGTAGTAAATCAGACTTCTTTCCTTTTATCCTCGGTAACCCCCCACCCCACAAACACAACAGAGTCTAGTAAAAATACTAATAAAACTATTCTTAGCACTTACTCTGTCCATTTGAGCATTTTTCTTTGAATTCCAGCAGAATTCTAGTATGGCCACTACAATGGCTAGTGCCAAGCCACATAGTAAAACAACAAATACGCCACCTAAAAGAAGAAATAAAATTAAAAATAAACAAATCGACTTTAGGAATACTTCATATTCTGTGGAAAAAGTTTATGGGTAATCCTTTTAGCCAGAGGTGTTTTCTGATAATAGTGACCACAAAAGAAAACATCCATTTAGGCCTATATTTCTAGAGTGGCCATTCTATGTGGTTACTACGTCCAGTATTCTATCATGGCCACTATAATCGCTAGTACCAAGTCACATAATAAAAGAAGAAACAAAATTGAAATGAGCATATCAACTGTGAATACTGCAGAATCTTTGGAAAAAATTATGAGTAGTCTTTTTGATCAGGAGGATTTTCAGCATTATAAGAAGGGGCCTCAAAAGAAAACTTTCTATCTTTCACGTTGAAGACATTCAACATGAAAGAAGTGTTAAAAGATTAACCAATAGCTCATTATTTTGAAAATACTATGTCTGTCCAGCCCCCAGCTCTTTTTCATTTTCAGGTTTGAATTAAGAGCAAATGGAATACGGGTCGTTTTTCTTTCCTAGGATTATGTTTAGTATCGGTAGTATTCAATAATTTTTCCAAGACAATTTTTCCTATTTATTATAAAGAAACTTCTAGAAAAAATCTTCATGAAATACTTCGAAGCTGAGACTGAAAAACTTTTGCTACATAATCCCCAGTTTAAATTAATTTGATAAATTTATTTAATAATTTTTTGTCTAATAAAATTAGTTAAGTAAATTTAATTTCAATAATATTTTTTTTAATCTTTAAATGTTATTTGGAAGGAACAGCTTATTCCTTGTACCTTTCGTGTTTTAAATTTTCTGTGATTCAAGTATGATATTATCATGATGCTTTTATCATCTTCAACACTGATATATTATTCAGCAGTGGTGGTTGGCGGGGGGAGGGGGTATTTCCCAACCCCAAGGTTCTTTTGCACCCTCAAAGATTAAAAATAAAATACATTTTTTTTATTGAAAAATGGCTTTTGGATATTTTTATTGAAAAAGTAACAAAGTAACAAATTCCCCCCTAGATTTTGAAAAATATTTTTCTTGGCGTTCTTCTTCCCTATATTTTTGTGGATGAAATTCATTGATATTTTTACCTTGCAATATCTTGTGTTTTTCAAATTTTCACTTTGTTTCTTATATTATCTATACATTTCCCTATTTTCTATGTTCTGTTTAGGGGTTACGCCCTCCATCCAAATGTCATGCTTCCAAAGCAAGCACCTTGTACTTGATAGGGATTGAACAAATATAAATTTGAAGTTCTCAGGAAATGTGTTATTTCCCAGCCCATGAAACAACTAAATGTTCACGTGTTGTATATTTTACTTATTGCGGCACTTAAAGAAGATGGTGACATTGTTTTTGTCTAAGACTGATACGTAACAAGATTCCTATCAGCCTTCAACCTTCCTATCAGGCAGAAACTCTTCAGCCTTCCTATCAGGTAAAGGTCTAGCGAGGTCCAGAGTTTAATTTTTTTGAGGGGGGCCAAATTTTAAAGCGTAAAGCTTAGGCTTCCCTTGCTTACCTCTCATTTCAGACAATCTAACGGTCATATGTCAATTTTAGATTCTTGGTCAACATGCCTGAGACTCTAGGCGCGCTTGCCTTTCTAAAAGCGAACAAACAAGTATCGGTCCAATAAGAGAGTCATACTTACTCCCGCCGTTTACCCGTGCCGTTTAACCAAACGCTTGGAAAACTATGGGCTCTATGAATAACTTAGTTCTATGACTATCTACCTTAGCTGTGCGCTAGGAATGACGTCTGGACGGATAATAGATAGACTTATCTGTGAACAAATGAACTAAAATCACTTTTATACAACCCTAATAAGGGCTTATGCCAGATTTGCCTCTTATTCAATCTGAGTATCTGTCTTGGCTTTTTCTACAATTAACCATGGCTTTATGGCCACAACTACTTGATTTTAATTCAAAATCAATTTTTTTCATTTGTCAAACATCACACTATGTTTTTTGACAAGTTTATCAATAAAAAAGCAATATCTAGGAAAAACATGCATTGGTAATTATTTTTTAGTTTTAGGAAGAGAGGGAGAGGGGGGTCAACCCTGGTACTCCCTAAGGATTCATGCCTAATCCCTGTCCATGACTATTTTATCTTATCTCTTTAATATTATTAATCCATTACGAGACTTTTATTCATCAACTTAAAGACAGAAGGGCTAGATTCAAAGGTGATTAAGTATTTTTTGGGTTTTAAAAAGAAAGTGTCCAGCAGAGCTTAGTTCAATTTATATGTAGTCTAACCAAAAACAGAGTTGTAATTCATCCACTCGCTAAGATATATTAGCAGCTCCAGAGGATTAAAAAAATGCTGATTTTATATCAACGTAACTAAGTCACCGATGATTATGAATATGATTTTTGAAAAAGAGGAAGTACCAAACGATTTCAGGAAAATCTTAATTAAATCATTGTATAAGAAAGGTGACAAGAGTGAGGGTCGTAATTATCGAGGCACTAGTCTGGTCTGTGTAGGTAGCAAATTACTTAGTAATATGATACTTTTTAGACTGAGAGATGCTGTAGACAAAGTTTTAAGAGAAAAACAGAGCGGTTTTAGAAAGGGTAGAGGATATATCTACAAAATTTTAACTCTTAGGCTAAGAATCAATTTCATGGGCTTTATATTAAGGAGAACATAAAAGGCAATGAGAGACCACTGAATCAAATGGGGAAGAAAAACTCTCCTAGACTTAAATTATGCTGATGATTTAAGCATCCTAGATGAAAGTGTGAGCAAAATAAATGAACTTTTAGAGGTTTTGCGAGTTCAGGGTGCTAGAATAGGTTTGAAAATTAATGTTAAGAAGACTAAGTAACTAAGGCTAGAAATAAGTGAAGATGAAAAGCTGAGGCTGGGTATGGATAACGAAAAGATGGATCAGGTTGGGAGCTTCACTCACCTTGGTAGTATTATTAGTAAAGACAATAGGAGCAGCGAAGATGTTAACAAGTAGAATAGGCAAGGCTCAGGGTGTTTTTTCGCAGTTAGAAAAAGTTTACAAGAATAGGAAAAAAAAAGTCTGCAAACTAAGATTATAATATTCCAAGGTACAGTGAAGACAGTGGTCAAAGATGACTCTGAAGTATGGTCTCGGAAAAGCGGATGAAGAACTACTAGATATTTTCCAGAGAAATTGCTTACGGATAGTTCTGGGTACCCAGCTGACTGACAGTATTTCAAACAATAGGCTGTACGAAAAATGTGATTCAATCTCGCTTTTTAGGGCTATAATTAAAGAAAGGTTGAGGTGGCTAGGCCACGTTCTGCGGATGAAGGATGACAGATTGCAGAAGATTGTCCTTTTCGGCCAACCATCTAGGGCTAAACAGAAAGCAGACCGTCTTTGTCTGGGGTGGGAGGATGTTATAAAGAAATATTTAAACGAAATAGGATCTTCCTGGGAGGGTGTAAAGAGAGAGGCTTGGAATAGGTCAGGATTGAGGAGAAGTGTGCGTAGCTGTATTGGCCTCAGGCGGCTCGGTACTTTGGCGAGGTGTTAGTAGCAGTAATAGTAGTAGGTAACTAAATCTAAGGACTAATTTAATTTGACTTTGTTTTAATATATTAATCTTAGATTTAGAGAAAACTTCTCATGTGTCGTTACAAACTTATTTTGCAATTAGGGCTTTTGCAATTACAATAAAAAATACGAGTATCTGTCAGTTGATTAACTACGGTATGCTATATTCCGTAATTAGGGTATAAAATTACTTAAACATATTGTTAGCCAGCAGAATAGAAGCTTCCAGGTCACTCTTCTATTCAGAACGCAAAAGATCTGCAGTTAAAAAAGAAATATTTTAAAATGGTATCCGGAAGTGCCTAGAAATGAAGATGTTTGGACAAAAATGTGAATATTTTGAGCTTAAGATTTAATGGGGGTCTGCTGCCCTCTCCCTTGACCTTGACTGAGATGTAAGCATCTATGGTTAGAATACTGGTAAAAATAACGCTTTGCAATTGACAAATCTAAGATCAGAAAGCCTTTATCGTCATCCATTTAGCATGCTATTGTGTTTGCTGAAAATAAGATTTCGGATTTATTTGCTTTAAATTAGCAAAACTCAGTTTAAGTCATTTATACATTTCCAGTCCTCAGAATTCTGAATTGGGATTCTGAGAATAATTCTGAGGATTTTCAAAAGGCCTAAATGACTTTACACTGGATTTATTGTTTTATTCGAAGTAAAAAATTCACACACCATACATAAACAGATGTAGTATATGCAAGATTAACTACTTTACACTATAACATCAACATAAAATAGCTAGAAACGCTTTTTGCGGCTAATAGTATTAATGATAATATAGGAAAAAAGCTACCAGTTATATTCTCGATAATAAGGTGTTTTGAAGACAGAAGTTATGCATTAAGAATTAACTAAAATTAATGACAAGCCTTTCTGTACCAACTTGACAACAGAGCTGTGTATTACCATGAAACTCTGGTGGCAGTGAAATTCCCTGAAACAGAACCGGCAGAGTTCAGCGTGATACATACCATTTGTCTATGTCGTTGCAAATTTGTACTTTGCTTTAGATTGATGAGGGGGGAAAACCGTGTCTTAAAGAAGGCCCGAGACTGTCAGTCATTTTGATCAAAAGCTTCCGTCAATCGATTGACGTGTGCTTCAATCAGCTTTCAATTGACCCTTCAATCTTGACCGAAGCTAATTTCAAGTTTAATTTTAACTCACAACCAGATTTTTAGTTTCAGTCTAAAGTCGGGTAGTGAAGTGTCTACCGAACGCGAAATGCAGTCTAATACTGATTTGGCTTTTCTTGCCTGTAATTTGGTTACGCTCAAGCGAAAACGAAAAGAATGCAAGGTCATTGTAGCAATACAATGACTTCTTCCAGACTTCTTTTTCTGCTCGATCGCCTTGTACTCACGGTTGAAATTTGTTCTTAAAACATTTATATTCTTTTTTAGTTCGGAAACTGTATAATCTGGTTTCAATGCCTTTACCGACCGCAATATCCTGTTAAATGCCGCACTTTTCTTTTTCAGTTATAATAGTATCTACTTTTAACTTTCCATAGCTTAGGGTGATCCCGGTATAACTCTATTAATAAACATATAAACTTGCGTTCCGCATTTTTGCTTATTTCCGATGTGTTTTCCATTGTTGTTGGCGTGTGACTGACGCAACACTTGGACAAAAGTGATCTTGACGTGCAATCACCCTCCTCAACCGCCTGAGTGATTCAAGCTTTCTATCAATTACCGTCAACGCTTGACTCAAGCATCAAACAGGTTCCTAGACGGTCAATCATGCTTGAATCAGTCGGTTAACGGAAGCTTTTAATCAAAATGATTGACCGTCTAGGGCTTCCTTTAGAGTAGGAGTGGTGACTGCTCTGAGTATTTACATTTCAAATGTAAGTATTGAGGTTCTCTGCATCCAGGAATGAATTGAGGTATTTTAGTATGCGTGATTTATTGATGTTTATTTTATCAGTAAACCCATCGGACTTGAGTTTTATTTCAAAATAAGATTTTGCCTAATTACGCCAATTTTTAAGAGTAACCATAAGATATTGTTCTGAGGAAAGAATATGGTTAAATTTAAGGCTTGTATTTTTTGACTCTGAAATTTAAACACTATTTTTGGAACTTACGTTACGGTATCTAAACCATTCTTAACTAAAAAAAAGAAAACACATATAGCTTTTTCATCAAAATAAGACCTTTTCTGTTATGTTTATTGTTTATTGTGTTTATTCCATTCAATGCCAAAATAATGCCATACTTTAAAAAGTTTTGGAAACCTCAATTTTACCCCTTTATGTTAAGGTAACGCCTATAAAAGTTACTTAATGCGAATGCTATTTAGAAAAGCCTTCTATTTGTAATAGGACTTTACCTATATTCTCGATTCCAAGTGCATTTGCTTTCGATTCTTTTTTCTTCTCATCTCGATTGCAGATGTCACCTGTTCCTCTCCACCACTTGCTGTACAACATCTGAATAATGCCATTTTCTTGAAGCTCAAGAATTGCTAAAGAGATTTTATCTCTCCAAGGAGAACCTGAAAATATCGAAGCTTCATTATAAAATAAAAAAAAGAAACAAAAGAGTATATACAAGTATTTATATTATTTTATTTTCCTTTACTTCCTTCATAATTTTTTTCAGGAAAATTTTATTTTCCTATGTCTTATGCCTTTACTTCCTTCATGATATAGCCATTTTAGGTGTATGATACATACGCTAGGAGCGGGCATTAGAGATATTGACCCCCCCTCCCACATTATCAAGACTTGCTATTTTTCCAATATTTTCGGTAAAACTCACTTTCTGTATTTCTTCCTGATTTTTTTTAACAATTTGTATCGATATGTACGCAAATCCCAAGGGCGTCATTTTAAAACCAAAGTAATCATAGTTGCAGCATCAGCTGTAGCCTAGTAAATAATTTGGTCAATGGCTATTGACGAACTTTGAGAAAGAGAAATAAGTCTATATAGTATCACTTGGGGTTTGTATTTAGGGTACAAGTTTATGGGATCACCTGTTCACTAAAACTAAAAAATGTGAAATAACTTTAATGCAGAAAATTCCTTCAAAACGCAGAATTAGCTTGTGCGTTTTTTTATGAAAAGTCCTGATTACGTCTATTGCGTTCCTTCTAATTCAACTAGAAATAAAACAAGAAACAATAAAAACAGAAAAACATGTCTAAAATACCTTTCCTCGATTACTAATGATAGTCAGTTGAATTCTTTATTAACTAACAATACCTTTGAGTCTTTTATCTTGACAATTAAACCACAATCCAAAATTACATACAAAATAATATGTGAAAAGATTTCTTATAGACAAAAAATAGTTGAACGCAAAAGTCTAAATATATATATATATATATATATATATATATATATATATATATATATATATATATATATATATATATATATATATATATATATGTATATATATAAAAATATATAAATAAATATATAAATATATATATATTCGAACCATCCAATTTAGTTAAAAGGGGATAAAATGAATTGTTCAGTAAAAAGTTCTAAAACTAGTATTTATGGTCAATCAGAGTTAATTTTCGCCAAAACTATTTTGATTGAAAGGAATTTTTTACCATATTATTGAAAATAAAAAGAATAGCTTGCGTAAGGATGTAAAGAATAATAAAATAATAAGTGTTGAAGAAAACAATTATGTTTCTATTCTGCTTGCTCCTAATTAATTGGAAAAACTTCTTCTTGTGGAAGTAAAGAGATATTGAAATTCAAAGACCAAAAATTATTGCTTCGCTGAATACATATGATATATTTACAGCACTAGCTCAAATAAACTGACTCGTGATATATCCTGATATCTGTAAAATTTTATTAACTTACGTTTTACTGAAAACACAAAACCGATCCAAAATAAACTCGATATTCCCTTAGGAGGAGAAAATTTCATAAGTAACCTGCATAAAATAAATACTAATTTATAAGGCTCTCAGTGCTCTTTTACTGGTTATGGTATTAGTAAATTTTAGCATACAATTACAAATCACAAGAAAACTGAAGCAAGGTCTACCACTGCCTATGTTGATTTCCTGTGTTGTTTCTTGCACCGAGTTGACTGGAGTAAGGTACCTGGTGTGTTGAATTTCTTTGAGCTGAGTCGCCTGTGTCGTTTCTTGTGTTGAGTTGACTGGAGTGAGGTACCTCTGTTAAAGTTTGGTGTATGGCGCTGACTAGGTTGAGCTTTTAATTTTTCCTTTTTAATTTCCCTGGGTTTAGTCGCCTGTGTTGGGTTGTTAATTTTAAATTATGTATAGTATATTGACTGTGATGAGTTGTCACTAGCCTATTCAATTTCCAACAAAACATGGCTTGAAAAAGATGTTGCATGTCTATGAAAATATGATGGAAGAGGGCTAACCAAGTTTAGGCTTAAGTATTCAGGGGGAAGTCCTTGAATACTCAATCTGTGAATGACCTCATTTGAAAGAGCTGAACATGCATATTTACATATGATTCGACAAGAATAGTACTAGGGCAACACCCATGTTTCTCAAATTAGGTAAGTTATTATTATCAAACAGTTCGTGGTAACGAACTGTAGTAAGGAGCGACCCGGCTCAATAGTAACCAAAACTCTAAAAAATGGAATTTTGATACCAATAGCTACATCAAAAGAATCGCATTTTAATGCTGGTTTTAAATATATAAGTTTCATCAAGTTTAGTCTTACCCATCAAAAGTTACGAGCCTGAGAAAATTTGCGTTATTTTAGAAAATAGGGGGAAACGCCCCCTAAAAGTCAAAAAATCTTAACGAAAATCACACCATCAGATTCAGCGTATCAGAGAACCCTACTGTAGAAGTTTCGAGCTCCTATCTACAAAAATGTGGAATTTTGCATTTTTTGCCAGAAGGCAGATCACGGATGCGTGTTTGTTTTTTTGTTTTTGTTTTTTTTTTCCCCAGGGGTGATCGTATCGACCCAGTTGTCCTAGAATTTTGCAAGAGGGCTCATTCTAACGGAAATGAAAAGTTCTAGTGCCCTTTTTAAGTGACCAAAAAAATTGGAGGGCACCTAGGCCCCCTCCCACGCTAATTATTTTCCCAAAGTCAACGGATCAAAATTCTGAGATAGCCATTTTATTCAGCGTAGTCGAAAAACCTTATAACTATGTCTTTGGGGACGACTTACTCCCCCACAGTCCCCGTGGGAGGGGCAACAAGTTACAAACTTTGACCTGTGCTTACATATAGTAATGGTTATTGGGAAGTATACAGGCGTTTTCAGGAGGATTTTTTTGGTTTGGGGGAGGGGTTGAGAAGAGGGGGATATGCTGGGGGAACTTTCCTTCGAGAATTTGTAATGGGAGAAGAAAATTTCCATGAAGGGAGAGCAGGATTTACTAGCATTATTAAAAAAAAAAAAACAATTAAAAAATAAAAGTGAAAAAGCTTTTCAGCTGGAAGTAAGGAACAGCAATAAAACTTAAAACAAACAGAAATTATTACCCATATGAGGGGCTCACCTCCTTCTAATACCTGACTCTTTACGCTAAAGTATTTTCGGTAATTTCAACTACTTATTCTACGGCTTTTGTGATTCAGGGGGTCATTCTTTATGAATTGGGATAAAATTTAAGCTTTAGTGTAAAGAGCGAGGTACTGACGATGGGGCGAATCCCCTCATATATGTAATAAAAACATGAGAATACAAAAGTTCTTTACGTAAGCTAATCTATAAGTTACGTAAATCTTTTACCAAAAAAAAGATTCGTAAAAAATTAAAAGTTCTTGTTGCCTTTTTAATTAACCAAAAAATCGGGGGGCAACTAGGCTTCGTTCCCCGCTCTTTTTATCTCAAAATCATTCGATCAAAATTATGGGAAAGCCATTGAGCCAAAAAAAAAAAATATGCAAATTTCGTTTTGATTATTCCTCTGCGGAGAGCCAAAATCAAAACATGCTTTGATTCAAAAACGTTCAGAAATTAAATAAAAAAAACAAGTTTTTTCAACTGAAAGTAAGGAGTGACATCAAAACTTAAAACGCACAGAAATTACTTCGTATATGAAAGAGGCTGCTTCCTCATCAACGCCCCGCTCTTTACGCTAAAGTTTTTTACTGTTTTAGAAAGAAGAATTGAGAGAAAGAGTCAAACTTTAGCGTAAAGAGCGGGGCGTTGATGAGGAAGCAGCCTCTTTCATATACGAAGTAATTTCTGTGCGTTTTAAGTTTTGATGTCACTCCTTACTTTCAGTTGAAAAAACTTGTTTTTTTTATTTAATTATTTGTATAAAACTGCGTAGATTATAGAAAGTAAATATTAACATCACTATGGTTGTGATTTCAACAAAATTACATGTGTGTTCTTAAATGTATCTATGAGTATTCAGTGTCAGTGACAAGGTTTTTGGAATGATCCCTATTATGGAAGATGTGTGACATATCTGTATGCTTGAGGGGGTACAACGAATATGAGTGACGAGGTTAGGACTGAAGGTTATGACCCTAGGACCCCAACCCTGGCCATGTATGAATATGGATGACCAGTCTTGACAAGGTTTTGACTTCAATATAGCATAATACGTCCATTCAAACATGTAAGGGGGAATTTGTATTGGTGGGGATGGTTTGATTCATAACTTAAAAACACAAAAAATAAAATGGGGCATTACGTAAAATCATAAGCTACATGGCGAATAATAAAAATAATGAAATTTTAGGGGAGAGGACACAGTCAAAAAACCTCTCCTACCCTATCTGTAAGAGCTTCAATTTTTGAATGGGTCATTTACAGAATTTGGCGTGCTTGTTTCCCGTCTTTAGGAAATTTTGTCATTTGAAGGAAATAGTCCTGAGGCATTTGAAACATTTTGAGTTATGTGGTCAACCCAAAATTACTCCGTATATGAAAGGGGCTGTTCCCTCCTCAACACCCCGCTCTTTACACAAAGGTTTGACTCTTTCTCTCAACTCTACTTTTTGAAACAGTAAAAAACTATTTTTTTTTAAATTTAATTTCTGAGCGTTTTTGAATTAATGCATGTGTTGATTTTGGCTATAAATAGTTGAAATTACTAAAAATACTTTAGCATAAAGAGCGAGGTCTTAGGAGGAAGTGAACCCTATATGCGTAATAATTTCTGTTCGTTTTAAGTTTTAATGCTGCTCTTTGCTTTCAGCTGAAAAAAAAACTTTCCATATTAATTTTTTCATTGTTTTTTAAAATAATGATAGAAAATCCTATGCCCCCTTCATGGAAATTCTCTTCCCCCATGACAAAGTTCTCCATGGAAAGATCCCCTCACGTAAGCCCTCCCCTTAACCCCTCGTCCCCCCAAACAAAGAAATCCCTTTGAAAACGTCTGTACACTTCCCAATAACCATTACTATGTGTAAACACTGGTCAAAGTCTGTAACTTGCAACCCCTTCCAAGGGGCCTGTGGAAGAGTAAGTCGTCCCCAAAGACATAGTCATCAGGTTTTTCGACCCTGTTGAATAAGATGGCTATCTCAGAATTTTGATCCGGTGATTTTGGGGATAAATGAGCGTGGGAGGGGGCCTAGGTGCCCCCCAACTTTTTAGTCACTTGAATAGTGCACTAGAACTTTTAATTTCAGTTAGAATGAGCCCTTTTGCGACATTCTAGGACCACTGGGTCGATACGATCACCTCTGAGAAAAAAAACAAAAAAATAAACAAACAAATAAACACGCATCCGTGATCTGTCTTCTGTCAAAAAATACAAAATTCCACATTTTTGTAGATAGGAGCTTGAAACTTCTACAGTAGGGTTCTCTGATACGCAGAATCTAATGGTATGATTTTCGTTAAGATTCCAATTTAGGGGGTGTTTCCCCCTATTTTCTAAAATAAAGCAAATTTTCTTTTGATCCGGTGATTTTGGGGATAAATGAGCGTGGGAGGGAATCTGGGTGCCCTCCAATTTTTTGGTCACTTAAATAGTGCACTAGAACTTTTAATTTCAGTTATAATGAGCCCTTTTGCAACATTCTAGGACCACTGGGTCGATACGGTCACCTCTGAGAAAAAAAAAAAAAAAAAAAACAAACAAACAGATAAACACGCATCCGTGATCTGTCTTCCGGCAAAAAATACAAAATTCCACATTTTTCTAGATAGGAGCTTGAAACTTCTACAGTAGGGTTCTCTGATACGCAGAATCTAATGGTATGATTTTCGTTAAGATTCCAATTTAGGGAGTGTTTCCCCCTATTTTCTAAAATAAAGCGAATTTTCTTTTGATCCGATGATTTTGGGGACAAATGAGCGTCTGAGGGAACCTGGGTGCCCTCCAATTTTTGGTCACTTAAATAGTGCACTAGAACTTTTAATTTCAGTTAGAAAAAGACCTCCGTTGCCTTTGCAACGGGAAGTGTTGCAGCATCTGTGCCCTGTTCCTTAGGGCACAGTTGCGGAGCAACACCTGCAACTGTGCCCTACGGGACAAAGTTGCGGAGCAACAGTGACGCCAATTCGAAGTATTATGTTTCGAGACGCACATTTCGAGAATTATTTCCGGGAAATCTGAAAGAGATACGGAAATAACGTCTTATAGTTTTCTGCTTAACTTTTGATGGTCTAAGCTAGGAAGATATAAAACAAACCAAATTCACCAAAAAATTTAAATTGCCCCGAGGGCATGACAAAACTTCCAAATAGAAAAACCCAAAGAAGGAATTTTATTTCGGAGAAACTATTGTAAGCTCCAGTTGTTAAGAGATCGAGACCTGTCGAACCGCGTTGGAAAAAAAATTCTAGCTGGTCCAGAACAGAAGTTACCTCTAGAACGTCGAAACTTCGGAAATTATTTCTTAGAGAACGAAGCAACTTGGTATATAGAACACTTCACTTCTTCTTGCATACTTTTCATAGCACTACTCGATAAAAATATAAGAAACATCAAAATCGAAAATTTGAGAAAATTCCAAAAAAAATCGGAACGAGATGGACTTTTCCGGAATTATTTCCGGGAAATCTGTAAGAGCTACGGAATTTTGTGCTCCGGTTCTCGAAGAGACAAATGAAAGTTCTACATGAGTTCAGCATAACTGTATTTCTAACAAGTTTATTTCCGAAGCTAGGGTCGTCTTAACTTGACGCCAAACATCGAACGCAGAGTTTCTAAGAAAAAAACGGTTTTATTTTTTTTTATGGAAAACTGTTAGAAATTTTAGGAACTTCTCTGGAACTTTTTTACTCTGTTTCACGTTTCCCTTCCCTCTGAAAAATCTCAAATTTTTAGTTCTTACCACCTCGGAGCTACAGGTCGCTGATCACGGTGAAAAAAAAAAAAAAAAAAAAACTACGAAAGCAGTAGTGTTTCTCCGCAACACAATGAGCTCTTTTGCAACATTCTAGGACCATTGGGTCGATATGGTCACCTCTGAGAAAAAAAAACAACAAACAAACAAACAGATAAACACGCATCCGTGATCTGTCTTCCGGCAAAAAATACAAAATTCCATATTTTTCTAGATAGGAGCTTGAAACTTTTACAGTAGGGTTCTCTGATACGCTGAATCTGATGGTGTGATTTTCGTTAAGATTCCAATTTAGGGGGTGTTTCCCCCTATTTTCTAAAATAAAGTAAATTTTCTCAGGCTCGTAACTTCTGATGAGTAAAATCAAACTTGATGAAACTTATATATTTAAAATTAACATTAAAATGCGATTCTTTTGACGTAACTATTGGTGTCAAAATTCCATTTTTTAGAGTCTCGGTTACTATTGAGTCGGGTCGCTCCTTACTACAGTTCGTCACCACGAACTGTTTGAAACCCTAAATAACTGGTAGTTTGACACTTCTTATTTTCATGGAACTGGATTTGAGATTAACGAACTTCCGAGCCCTACAAACTTTCTGTAATCAGCTATTCTGATGAAGTTGGAGCACAAAAAAAGCGAAAAAGAAGCGAAAAAAAAGTTGGAGCACACTGCTCATTCACTGCTATTTGCTCTAAGATACTGTTGTGCTATTTGCTGAAAAATTTGACTCTTTAAATTTCTCTGGAAATTTAGCTTTCCCTTCTAAACAAGAGCTAAGAGCTCATATGACACTTGTGACGAGGCCAGAAGAGCTATGAGCCAAGAGATCATATGGTATGAGCTCTAACAAAATTCTATGAATCAATAGATTGATTTAAAAGGAAAATAAGAGGCTTAATGCCGGTCAGGATTTAAAATAAGAGCTCTGAGTTACGATGTCTTTCTAATATCAAAATTCATTAAGATCCGATCACCCACTCGTATGTTATAAATACCTAATTTTTTCTAATTTTTCCTCTCCCTTTAGCCCCCTAGATGGTCGAATCTTGGAAAACGACTTTATCAAGTCAATTTGTGCAGCTCCCTGACACGACGACCAATTTTCATCGTCCTAGCACGTCCAGAAGCACCAAACTCGCCAAATCAATGAACCCCTCCTCCCAACTCCCCCAAAGAGAGCAAATCCAGTACGGTTCCGTCAATCACGTATCAAGGACATTTGTTTATTCTATCCACCAAGCTGCATCCCGATTCCTCCACTCCAAATGTTTTCCAATATTTCCCCCTGCAACTCCCCCCAGTGTCAAAAGATCTTGTCGGGATTTGAAATAAGAGTTCTGAGACATGAACTCCTTCTAAATATCAAATTTCATTAAGATCCGATCACCTATTCGTAAAATAAAAATACCCCAATTTTCACGATTTCCAAGAATTCTGTTTCCCCCTCCAACTCCCCCCAATGTCGCAGGATCTGGTCGGAATTTAAAATTAGAGCTTTAAAGCCCAGGACCCTTCTAAATATCAAATTTCATTAATATCTGGTCACCCTTTTGTAAGTTAAAAATACCTCAATTTTCAAAATAACCCCCCCCCCCCCGACTCCACCAAAGAGAGCAGATCCGGTCTGATTATGTCAGTCACGTGTCTTAGACAGGTTTTTATTCTTCCCATCCAGTTTCATCCTGATCTCACCGCTTTAAGTATTTTCTAAGATTTCCGGTTCCCCTCAACTGCCCCCCCCCCAATTACGCTGGATCCAGTTGAGATTTAAAATAAGAGATCTGAGTCACGAGGTCCTTCTAAATATGAAGTTTTATGAAGATCCGATCACTCCTTCGTAAGTTAAAAATACTTCATTTTTTCTAATTTTTCAGAATTAACTCCCCCCCCCCAAATAGAGTGGATCCGTTCCAATTATGTAAATCACGTATCTAAGACTTCTGCTTATTTTTCCCACCAAGTTTCATCCCGATCCCTCCACTCTAAGTGTTTTCCAAGTTTTAGGTTTCCCCCTCCCATCTCTCCCCCCAATGTCGCCAGATCTGTTCAGGATTTAAAATAAGAGCTCTGAGACACGATATCCTTCTAAAGATCAAATTTCATTTGAGATTCGATCACCTGTTCGTAAGTTAAAAATACCTCATTTTTTTATTTTTCAGAATTAACCCCCCCCAACTACCCCAAAGAGAGCGGATCCGTTCCGGTTATGTCAATTATGTATCTAGGACTTGTGCTTATTCTCCCCACCAAGTTCTATCCCTCCACTCTAAATGTTTTCCAAGATTTTAGGTTTCTCCCTCCCAACTCCCCCCCTCAATGTAACTAGATCCGGTCGGGATTTAAAATAAAAGCTCTGAGACACGATATTCTTCTAAATATCAAATTTCATTGAGATCCGATCACCCATTCGTAAGTTAAAAATACCTCATTGTTTCTAATTTTTCAGAATTACCCCCCCCCCCCAACTACCCCAAAGAGAGCGGATCCGTTCCAGTTATGTCAATCGTGTATCTAGGACTTGTGCTTATTTTTCCCACCAAGTTTCATCCCGATCCCTCCACTCTAAGTGTTTTCCAAGTTTTAGGTTTCAACCTACGCCCCCCCCCCAATGTCACCATATCTGTTCGGGATTTAAAATAATAGAGCTCAGAGACACGATATCCTTCTAAATATAAAATTTCATTGAGATTCGATCACCCGTTCGGAAGTTAAAAATACCTCATTTTTTCTAATTTTCCAGAATTAACCCCCCTCCGCCCAACTACCCCAAAGAGAGCAGATCCGTTCCAGTTATGTCAATAATGTATCTAGGACTTGTGCTTATTTTTCCCACCAATTTTCATCCCGATCCCTCCACTCTAAGTGTTTTCCAAGATTTTAGATTTCCCCCTCCCCCCCCAAGGTCACCAGATCCGGTCGGGATTTAAAATAAGAGCTCTGAGTCACGATATAAGACTAAATATCAAATTTCATTGAGATCCGATCACCCGTTCGTAAGTTAAAAATACCTCATTTTTTCTATTTTTTCAGAATTAACCCCCCCCCCCCCAACTACCCCAAAGAGAGCGGATCCGTTCCAGTTATGTCAATCATGTATCTAAGACTTGTGCTTATTTTTCCCACCAAGTTTCATCCCAATCCCTCCACTCTAAGTGTTTTCCAAGTTTTAGGTTTCCCCCTCCCAACTCCCCCCCCAAAATGTCACTAGATCCGGTCGGGATTTAAAATAACAGCTCTGAGACACGATATCCTTCCAAACATCAAATTTCATTATGATCTGATCAACCGTTCGTAAGTTAAAAATACTTCAATTTTCCTATTTTTTCCGAATTAACGGGCACCCACTCCCCCCCAGATGGTCAAATCGGAAAACGACTATTTTTAATTTAATCTGGTCCGGTCCCTGATACGCCTGCCAAATTTCATCGTCCTAGCTTACCTGGAAGTGCCTAAAGTAGCAAAACCTGGACCGACAGACCGACAGACAGACAGAATTTGCGATTGCTATATGTCACTTGGTTAATACCAAGTGCCATAAAAATGGCATCACAGCCCCGATTTCAGAGGCTTCGTCATTTTTCAATTGTCGGTTATCATTAATTTATCATTTTTGATATTTTTTGGATATACCAACTGTTTTTGAAAACATTGTGTTATGATGGTGTTAAAGGTCTTGTTTAAAATTATAAAACACTTAAAGAAGATTTGATAAATTATAAGTTTTAAAACTGGTTACCAAACATAAGAAGGAAAGAAGAAAATTACCTTTTTGAGTTGCAATCCCATATCCTTTCGAATCTAAGAGTCCTCCAATCTGTGTGAGATTACAGTTCCTTTGCACTACATAATCAAGTGTTGTTGATTCCATAAGAAAGGCATAATTACCCTCTAACACCCGATTTATACCCTCATCATATGCAGATACAAAGACTGAAGGCTGTTTTGACTCCATGAATCTCCACATTTTTTGATAAGTTTCTATCTTTGAATCCTAAAATAAACAAATACTAAATTTACAATTTGGGGCACATTACCGGGCGCTGAAAATACGAAAAGAAACAATGTACTGTATAAAATTCTTAATTGAAAGAAAGCGTCTGTTGCTGTTTAAATTGTCAACTGAATCTGCATCTTGTTGCATTGAAGATACAGAATACTGATGTTGCTATGTTACCGTGAATGTCCGAAATCGGGTGAATCTCGACATTCACCGGTGAAAGTCCGAAATTCTCTTTTCTCTGCTTGGATTCAATTGGCTTTGCGAGTCACCATTTCAGTCTTATGCAAGCAATTACAGTTGAAGTTAAGTTAGATTATTAGGTTAAATTTGGTTATAAATATCAGAAATGGGTTAAAGATCTAAGCTAACCCAACTTAACCAAATCTTACCTGTCATCATCAAACCTTGCATTAAATTGAAAAATTGACTGGCAACACTGACTAAATCCAAGGTGAAAAAAAGGTATTTCGGACATTCACCGGTGAATATCGACATTCACCGATTTCATTCACGATAACATACATACTGGTTATATATAGGCTAATGTAAATCTTATTTTTTTTACCTGATATTTAACAAGTCCACCGATACTTTCCCCGCAGGCAAAGTAAAGAATTTTTATTCTTTGGGGTTAAGAAATGTAGCCTATAAAAGATAGAAAACAGTATCTGTTGTAAAAAAGTCACTTATCTTGTTTTTAAAAGTAGTTGATCGCATTATTTATGTTTGACAATGGGCACTTTTTTCTAGTTATTGTTAAGAATCCTTCACTGAAACCCTGATTAGATTAAATTTAAGGAACCCAGAAAAACTGGAACATTTTATATTAGATTGATTGTCTCAATAAGTCCAAAATAATCTCTAGCCCCATCGGGGTATCGATAGTCTATTCACTTGAAGATTTTATCCCAAGCATTCATCAATATTTTCATGTATTTTAAGGAAAAAAAAAATAACAATTCGGGCTTGGTTTTGGGCAGGTCTATAAAAAATTCCCTAAATAAATCAGCTTTTTACAGAAATTCCTTGATCAGGACTCCAGCGCTGGGCTTAGGAAAATAACATTAAACAAAAGTTTTGCTAGAGAAACTTTAAATCATAGACTCAACGGTAAAATTTATAAGTTGTGATACAAATATATCCCCTAAGGTTGATGAGAGCGTCATGTTGGACATGCAAAAGGAAACGTTTGCAGCTAACTATTTGAAAAACACTTTGACCGCTATTCTCTCAGACTTATTTAAACTTGTTTTTAATTTCAATATAATTTTATTTAAATATTTCATTTGATTTATAGGGCCGTTTCTTACGTCCTAACTATTTATTATAATATTCTACGGTAGTGTTTCCCAAAGTGCAGTATGTCTACCCCCTGGGGTACCAGAAAACATTGGTGGGGTACTCGTTTCACCGGGGTTTGTCTGGGATTTGTACCTGTAGTGTGCAATACTGCAAGGAACAGGCTATTGGACGTAGAAGGACTTTCAGGTTGAAATTTAACTAACAAGGACAGTGGAATGAAATTTGACTGTTTGAATTAGTCAAGAGGAGATTTAAACATCCAAGTATGTCTAAGAAATTAGGGAAAAAAAATTAATTTTTTATTAAAAAGACCTCCACGTGCAGTTACGCAGCTTTTGGTAGTAGTGGGCTCAAAGTTAAAAAATAAGAACATGGGTAGTAAATCAGCAAAAAAAGCTAAATCATGTGGCACCAAACAACTTAAGATGGTGCAGCTTTCCCAAAGGTGTGGCTGTCTTTGGGAATCATCAGATTGGTATTAGTCTTTATGGTGAAGCACGGAAAACGCTTTCAATTTTAAGTAACTAGTTTTTTTTTATTTATTTTCAGGGTTCAACGTTTCAACCCTTACGAAAATTTGATACTTCCTTAGAAACGTCACGAATTTGAAACAACCCCACAAAATCTTAGGAAATCCGCGCTTCTCAGGTGTCAATAGACTTAAGATGGGTCAAAGTGGCATGTTTTTTTTTATTGGTGTCTCGAACACTTTAACAACCAAGTAATGACAATATGTCATCTCAGCACACACAATTTTATTCTTCTCGTTGATCTGGATAAAAGTTGTTCATAGCCTGACTGAAAAACGCACCTCGATATGTTAACACTATTTACTTAATCTGAAATGTAAGCACTTAATTCTTATTCTAATATGAATATTTTTTCTGTTATTCTTTTTGGATGTGCCAAAAAAGATGTATTGATATTTTATTTAAAACACATTCATTTTTTCACAAGGAGTTTGGTGCTTTAGAAAGGGGTACATGTATGTCAAAAATTTGAGAAACACGGATATGTTCCAAGCGTTTAATGATCAAACAGTTCGTGGTAACAAACTGTAGTAAGGAGCGACCCGGCTCAATAGTAACCGAAACTCTAAAAAATGGACATGGGAGGATATTTCCATTGAGAGACTGCTCATGGGGGAAGAGAATTTCAATGAAGGGGGCGCAGGATTTTCTAGCTTTATCTAAAAAAAACAATGAAAAAATAAATATGAAAAGTTTTTTCTGCTGAAAGTAAGGAGCAGCATTAAAACTTAAAACGAACAAAAATTATTACGCACATGAGGGGTTTACCTCCTCATTATACCTCACTCTTTAGGCTAAAGTATTTTTAGTAATTTCAACTATTTATTCTATGGCCTTTTGTGATTCAGAGGTCATTCTTGAGGAATTGGGACAAAATCTAAGCTTTAGTGCAAAGAGCAAGGTATCGACGAGGGTTGAACCCCCTCATATACGCAATAAAACATACGAATATAGAAGTTCGTTACGTAAGTTAATTTGTAAGTTACGTATATCTTTTACCAATGAAAACGTTTGTAAAAAATTAAAAGTTCTAGTTCCTTTTTTAAGTAATCAAAAACTTGGAGGGCAGCTAGGCCTCCTCCCTCGCTTCTTTTTTCTCAAAATCTTCCGAATAATTGCAATTAATTAATATGCAAATTTCGTTTTAATTATTTATGTGCGGAGAGCCAAGATCAAAACATGCATTAATTCAAAAACGTCAAGAAATTAAATAAAAACAAGTTTTTTTTTAACGGAAAGTAAGGAGCGACATTAAAACTTAAAACGAACAAAAATTACTCCGTATATGAAAAGAGGTTTTCCTCCTCAACGCCCCGCTCTTTACGCTAAAGTTTCTTACTGTTTTAAAAAGTAGAGTTAAGAGAAAGGGTCAAACTTCAGCGTAAAGAGCGAGGCGTTGAGGAGGAAACGCCCCTTTCATATACGGAGTAATTTCTGTTAGTTTTAATGTTGCTCCTTACTTTCCGTTAAAAAAAACTTGTTTTTTTTTATTTAATCACTAGATAGGCTTAGTTCTATATACAATTTATTAATAGTTATCATGGGTTCTAAGAAGAAAAATACCATAGCTGTAATAACTTAGTGCCAAAGTAAATTTTAGAGAGACCATAAATCATTTCCAGAAAGTTCAACATTTAGACAAAAAGTTTTTAAAGTTGGTTTTAAAGTTTCTCAAAACAGATTTCCAACAATCTTCTCTTGCCAATGAACTAGACGCTTAAAACAGTTATAAAAGATAGCATAATCTGAAATTGAGTAAAAATAAGAAAGTGTAAAAACACAAATAACACACAGTAATCTGAAGTATCTTTTAACTTTGACGATGAAAAAACCGCATAAAGCAGTGTATTGAACTATATCAATGTTTTATGGCACGCCAACGTTATAAGAATTACCATAAATTTGATTTAATTAGCGAAGATGTGTCATTAACCAATCCACTCTACTAATCAATTCTTTTGCCACAAAATTACTACAACGTTGGAATGAGCTCCTGAAAATGGTAGTTTTTATTATGCCTTTCATAACGTAAAAACAACGAACATCTCGTAAATTTATTCGCAATGACACTTTGTCTGTGTCAGAATTGTCGCTTTGTGGCGAAAAACGCAAAGTGGCATTTTACTGAGGCACGATCCACTTTCCTGATTAGACATCATTTGTAATAAAAAATGGAATTTCATTGACTCTTCTTACAACTATCTATCTTTCATTGGTCCAACACGACGACGCTTGAAAAAAATTATGTTTTTCATGTTTGTGTTACTATCTAACACAGTACATAAGTTTTAAATGAATCAACTTATTTGAATAACCCCTTAAATTCGTGACTGTAAGAACCATTTATTTAATATCCACAGCATATCTGATCTGAAAGGTTTTGTACAAACTATTTTGATAGTTTTTGACACAACAGAAATCTCAAACATTCTTGCTCGATATAATCTTAGCTCTATTTGGGTAAAAAATGTTGTTTTGTCGCACAATATGGCTGAAACAGGACTTTGTTATGGCGTATATCTTCTGATACCTACAACATGTTGGTCACGAGAAATCAAATTTCCATTCGAGTTGGCGTTCTTTCAGTTTCTATGACCACGGCTCAGTCTATCAACTTTGGGAAAAAAGAAACTAAACATTTTTCTGGAAAATTGGTTAAAAAATTGACAAGATTGAATTCGCGTACGCTCAATTTGAGATACCTTACGTCTTCTTGAGATGGTTACACAGCTTAAAGCGTATTCTTGGACTTGCTCTAAAATACTTACGAGTTGCAGAACGCTTGGAATCTTAGAAATTAATAGCTTTGCATGGCATATTAAATAGCTGTTTATCTTATATATTCATCTACACAGCATAGGAATACGAAACAAGTCTCTAAAGCCAAATTGCATCAAATATTCATCTGCGTTAACGATGGGAACTATTCCCTTTCTGATGCCACATTTATAATCAAGTTTAGCGTGTAAATTCACGGCTGTTTTAGGCCTATAAACAAACAAAATAATATTTTTAGAAAAAGAATGACATCGTTCTGGTTACCATAATGGCATTAACGAGTTCTTTGTGAGGAAAAGTCAAAATTTCCCCTTTTTCTTTTTATCAAACAGTTTGTGGTAACGAACCGAAAGTAAAGAGTTAATCGTGCTAATAATCACTGCAACTCTGAGATAAATGCGATAAAATTATATGCGTAAAAAAATGTGCATTTTATAATGATTCTGGATCTACCGAATTTATTAAGTGTAAAATTACTCATCAAAAATTACGAGCCATAGAAAATCTGCCAAATTTTTAAAAAAAGGGAGAAGCGTTCACAGTAGAGGGAGTGACTTTGATGAAAATCGCACCAGGAGGTTCAACAACTCAGAAAACTGTATACAGAAATGAAATTTTTTGTATTTTCTTGAGTGAATTTGGTCACGGACTTATGTTGTTTTGTTTGTTTGGTTTTCCCAGGGGTAATTGTATAGAACCAGTGGCTTTAGTATGCAAAGGTTGGATCTTTCCGTGAGGTGGGGGGGATGCCTGAATCTAGAAAACTGCATTTCTAAGCCCTAAGCTTCTAACTCCCATTGAGCATTCAGATAAACATAAAAAAGCTAGAGGGTGTTCTGCTTTCCCCTCTAATCTTCCTTCCTTCTGAGAAATGTTTTTTTGATTAACCCCGTAATATGGGGGCTGAGTGGTGAAAGCTGCCCTCTTATTGCAGCACTGTTTTAAGTGTAACAAAAACGATAAAATTTTATCGTTTTTGGCGTCCCTCTAAAGAAGGGGAGGGTTATGGGATCCTCTTACAAAACTTAATCGCTCAGAGAACTACGCTTGAAAACCGTAAAAATGAAGACAGAAAAATTCGTGGTTAATAGTTGAATAGCTCATCGAATCTCATCAACATACGGATATGTCTATTAGACAAGCCAGTTGTGATACAATAGTATATGAACAAGTATCAGTGCACCGGTGTCAATCTAGAGGGGAGCATTCTGAAGGTTTTGTGATAGGAAATGAAGATTAAATGGAGACAAACGGATGGATGGTGCCAAAAATCTTAACCCTAGAATCTCGATCTCCCCCATTGCAATTCCAGTGGCCTTTCTCAGTAGGCAAAGCTCATGTAATGAAAAGAATCTCAGCTGCCCAATTGTCTTCAAATTCTTTTGGACATGGTCAGTCATAAATCATTGAAAACCTTTTATTTGGGGTCTCCAATTGCATTCAAATGGCTCATAGACAATTTGAATTACGCTCATTCCATGACTATGTATCTTAGTTCTGCCCTAGGATGGATGGAGCATAGACTACCTATCAACAAGCGAAACGACATTATTTTTTATAGAATTCTGAAAAGGCGTAATGCCAACTTTGCCTCTCACTCAGACTGTCTGTCTTGGCCTTTTCACCAATTAGCCATGGCTCTTAACGTTTTTCATCACAGTCCACTAACTTGATTTTAATTCAAAAATCAACGGTTTGTGAACATACAGCTATGAGTGTACCAACATCTAAAAGCTATAAGTGATCGGCCGCATTTTATGGACACTCAGACTTTTTATACTACATTGTTTCTAAGAGCATTTTCTTCAGTCTCAGTATGGCTTGTTATCGCATAACAAGAAAAAGTATTGAACAACCATGAAAATTATTGGCGCCATCTTTTTATTTTCTGGTAGGCACTGGGTCTGTGAATTGTTCTAAACTTAAATATGGCTACAGTTAAATTGTCCTTGGGGAATTTTATGCCTTCCGGAGGTTCGATCATCTAGCCCTCTCCCAAAATTTAAAGCTTATATTGAAAAACTGAGTGCTTCTTTGACTTGAATCGAATATTTGTATAGGTGATATATGCCTATTCAAATGCGCATTCATTAACATTAAAAATAAAAAACAAAGATAAAAATAAGAATTATTTTCCTATAGCCTCATAGTGAAAGTGTGCTTTAATCTTATTGGTTTAGTTCTGATGCTTATTTAAGTAAGTCAGTCATATTATCCATTATGTCGATGCGAATAAGCGACGCCAATACCCCACCATTAAAGAACAAACACTTATATTCTACGTAATTAATTCTCCTGTATGAAAGTTTTTACCAGTGAAAAGATCGAAAGTTTTGAGTCACAAAATTATTTTTAAGTAAGCTCGCTGTTTCTTTGTGAAACAAACCAAAGTCCAGAAAGCTATCAACTCCCTAATTCTATTGAATTCAGCCCAGTACTGCTATTACATCCTGTATTATATTAATGCTTTTCTTATAGCTACAGGGTGTAGATATTTACCCATTAGTTTCATAGTTTTTCTACGGGACAGACCATTCCGCACTTCTTTCCTTGAGTTATGTGGGCAATAAATTCAGAAAAACGAGAACGCAAAACAACTTCATTGCAAACGCAGCAGAATGGGAACCAGTGAGGAGAGAAAAGGAATTTCGGCCTGTTAACCAAGAATTAAGCCTGCCTCTATTTAGACAAGGATGTGGGGAGATTGACAAGCGGGAGCTGAGCAACAATTTATGAGCAATAATGAAGTGATCCCTCTTCAGTTGGTGACCGGTTATAGAGATTGGAAAAGTAACTTGGACTGATCAAAATAGTTTTGGCATCAGTCTCATTGAACTGATTTTAAAGACCTCCCGTGGGGGCTGCGGTTGGAAGGAAAAGAGCGGAATGACATCTTTACGGCCGAATATATTTTATTGTGAGGAAGAATTACCAAAAGCATTAAACAAAATAAGCAACTCTTTATTCATTGAAGGATAGATTTTAGGAAAAATGGCAGCATGGAACATATATGATTATTTCGTCTAAGAATTTAAAGTTAGTTATAACTTCTATAAAGTTTGTGCTAAAATTCATAAAAGGTATATGTGTTTACTATATTAAAGTTTAAAGTAATATATGCAAGATAAATAAGGATGCGAAAGCAAATTTAATTAACAAAAGCTAAACTGATTTATCACGAGCAATTTTGCTCTAAAAAAAATAGAAAGAAAAGTAAAGCATACGAATTTAAAAGTTTTATTGTCTTCGATCTTTCCGGGTGAATTTGAAGCATTGTATGAAAATAAAAGATGGGTTAAAGAAAGATGGGTGGAACATTTGAAGAATGTGCTAAACCGAGATACAGTTGCAGGAAAAGATATAGATGAAAATGAAAAAGTTTGTGATACCTTGGATGTGAAGGAAGATTTGTTTAGTGAGGAAGAATTAGCGACAGTACTAGAAGGATTAAAAAATAATAAGGCCCCAGGTGCTGATAGTATGATTAATGAGTTCCTTAAATATGGTGGCTCTGAGGTTAGGAATAAGCTACTGAAGATTATGAACATGATTTTTGAAAAAGGGGAAGTACCCAATGATTTTAGGAAAACCTTAATTAAACCACTGTATAAGAAAGGTGACAAGAGTGAATGTCATAATTATCGAGGCATTAGTCTGGTCTCTGTAGGTAGCAAATTACTGAGTAATATGATACTTTTTAGACTGAGACATGCTGTAGACAAAGTTTTAAGGGAAGAACAATGCGGTTTTAGAAAAGGTAGAGGATGTGTCGACCATGTTTTCACTCTTAGGTTAATAATTGAGAAGTCCCTTCGTTGTCAAACACCTTTGGTCCTTAGTTTTATCGATTATGAGCAAGCTTTCGTTTCTGTTGATAGAACAGCGTTAACAAAGGTCTTATCGTTATATGGTATACCAGAAAAATACATTAAAGTGATTTGCGCTATGTACGAGAATAATACTGCTGCGGTTAAGGTAGGAAATGAGGTTAGCAACTGGTTTTGTATTAAATCAGGAGTTAAGCAGGGTTGTGTTCTATCCCCCTTTATATGGATCATTTTGATGGACTTCGTCTTAAGGAGCACAGGAAAGGCAATTGGAGACCATGGAATCAAATGGGGAGGAAGAACGCTCCTGGACTTAGATTATGCTGATGATTTAAGCATATTAGATGAAAGTGTGAGCAAAATGAATGAATTTTTAGAGGTTTTACGAGTTCAGGGTGCTAAAATAGGCTTGAAAATTAATGTTAAGAAGACTAAGTCACTAAGGCTAGGAATAAGTGAAGATGAACAGGTGACCTTAGGTAACGAAGAGATTGATCAGGTTGGGAGCTTCAGTTACCTTGGTAGTATTATTAGTAAAGATGGTGGGAGCAGTGAAGATGTTAAAAGTAGAATAGCTAAAGCTCAGGGTGTTTTTTCACAGTTAAAAAAAGTTTGGAAGAATAGAAAGATAAGCCTACAAACCAAGATTAGAATATTGGAAGCTACAGTGATGACAGTGGTCAAATATGGCTCTGAAGCATGGACACTCCGAAAAGCAGATGAAAATTTACTAGATGTTTTCCAGAGAAATTGCCTACGGATTGTTCTGGGTACCCGGCTGACTGACCGTATTTCAAACAGTAGGTTGTACGAAAAGTGTGGTTCAATCCCGCTTTCTGGGGCTATAATGAAAGAAAGGTTGAGATGGCTAGGCCACTTTCTACGGATGAAGGATGACAGATTACCGAAGATTGTCCTTTTTGGCCAACCGTCTGGGGCTACACGGAAAGCAGGTCGTCCTTGTCTGGGTTGGGAGGATGTCATAAATAAGGATTTAAAGGAAATGGGAACTTCCTGGGAGGGTGTAAAGAGGGAGGCTTTAAATAGATTAGGTTGGAGGAGGAGCGTGCGTAGCTGTGTTGGCCTCAGGCGGCTTGGTGCTGCAGTGAGTTATTAGTAGTAGTAGTATGAAAATAAAGCAACACAATTTTCACCTTAAGTACTTTTAGAAAATTATGGCACATTCCAAATCGTGACAATTAGATAAATATTTTCAAACATTTAATAAGGGTTCGCAATAACAAAGCTCAGTCAGAGTCAACCCAAGTCTAAATGACTAGTATTCGAGCTACACGGACCATTCGTTGGCATACAAAAATAAAAAAAGTAATTATAACGTGTGAAATTTCTCTAAAAATGATAGAAAAACTGTTAAAGCTACAGTGATGACACTGGTCTTTCGTGGTTCTGAAATGTAGGCACTTTGAAAGACGGGGGAGGATTTGTTATATGTTTTCCAGAGGAACTGTCTACGGATTGCTTTGGGTACCCATCCAACCAAATGTGTTTCAAACAGTAAGCTGCACGAACAACTTGGTTCCATTCCGCTTTTCTTGGGCTGTAATAAGGGAAATGTTGAGATGGCTAGGACCCGTTCTTCGGGCGAAGAATGGCAGATTGCCAAAGATCGTCATTTTTCGGACAAGCAGCCAGGGCAAAGGGAAACGTAGGTCATCCCCTGAATGGAGTCGAAAGAGGAATTAAAAAAGGACTTACAGGAAATTGGGACTTCTTGGGAAGGTGTAAAGAGGGAAGCATCGTATTGATATGGAGGAGGAGCGTGCGTAACTCTGTTGGCCTCAGACGATTGGGTGTTGTAGTGAGTTGTTATTAGTAGTAGTACCGAAGGTATAATGAAGATTGATTACAGCAGGAGGTGTTGATGACTAACGAGGCTACGGGTACAGTATATGTATGGTGAACATCGGTCATGTCCTTGAATCTTATTGGCATTCTCCATTTAATTTTGCGATATTTTGGGAAGTTCTGTAGGTTATAGTTATTTCTCCTGACGCCGACTAGTGCTGTTAATACTGTCAGAATATAACGAAGTCAATTGGGCAACTGATTTTTTTAATGAGCTATGTAAAAAACTCACATTTTCGTTTGTGACCTAAATAAATTCATGCGTTGTTACTAAAGCAATATTGTATGCATAAATTAAGGAACGTTGAATAAACTAGTGAACGTTCCATGAAAGTTTTAGTTCATAGTGCAGATACTTTTTAATTTATTTTTGAAACTACAGTATATATATAGTGATCATCGACTGTGTTCCTGACGCTTAATGGATTTCTGCGCATAATAGGGACGACGACCACAATGCCTTTCCACATCAGACAAACACAACTTAGAAACAATAGGGAAATTTTTACAAGACAGCAGAATTCAATTCAGTGGATATGGCTCTGTGCCCAAGGCCGGCTTCAGCACAACACCAGAAAAAGATATATATGAATGTAAAGACTTACATTAAAATTTGAAAATAGAACTAAATTGTTAAAAGAATTTTTTAAAACAGCCCTAGCATCCTTATTTCAACGAATTTCAACCGGGACTGATAAATAAAATCATGTGAGATGATAAATTTATTCAAACAAAACAGAACAAAGTGATCAAATACAAGTTTTCAAAGCTAATCTTGCTTTTTTGGCAGCTTGGCTCAGAGGCCTTTTTTTTAACTGTTTCAATGCTAGTAAAATATTTTGTTAGATCATTTTTAGTTAAAGAATTTAGTGAATACTCCCCTAAGTCCCTATTCAAAAAATATTATTACTTATTTGAGACTAATTCTGATTGATTCCCGAACCACTTTTATTAGTTTTATTAGTTTAAAAACATTTTATTAGTTTAGGTAAGAAACATGCTAATATTATGAATCAATAAACAGTTTTTGAATCCCGCAGAAATGAAAATCTTATTCCCCAGTCTTTAAGACATAAATTACATTTAAATACTCGGAAAGAAGCGCAATTCGGTCATACACTACAATTAAAAACCTTAGTCCATATTATTAAGGACAAAAACAAAAAATACATATTATCTCTTCAGAAAGAAAATCTTTGGAGAATTTTTTGTTGGAAAACCTGTCCACTGTTCGTTTTTCTTAAGTTGTTAGATCAGAAAGGAATCTGTTCAGCCATGATTTTTGCTTGTCAAAGGAATGACTCTATAAAAGATTGGAAAACTTTAGAAATGAATCTTCAATGAGAAACCCCATTTATTCTCCAAGATTTAATCCTGGACTCGCAATAATTAAACTCTCTTCTAAAACGTTGAAACCCCAGGAAATCAAAACACTGGAAAAAACGTCCAAAATCCTCTTTTCTGCCAAAACAAGTTCCTGTGGCAGACATAGTTTTCTATAATCTTATTTTTTAAAACATGTCTATTGGGGTAGCTACATGGATGGTGTAATTTCACTTTGGAATTAAGAGGAAGTTGAACTTAGTTTCTTAGATCATCCTAATATTTATGACAGAAATTTGCAGTTTACCCTAGAAATTGAAATTCGGAATAAGCCACCCTTTTAGATGTGTTAATTACTCGTAATACTGATAAACTGGAATATAGGAAACAAACGCAAAAAACAAATATCTTCATTTTAATTCAAATCACCCCACACAAGTTAAAAGAGCAGTTGTAACTTCTCTCATTGATCGTGCCCTGAATATTTACTCCGATTCGTATATAAATGCAGAAACAAATTTTATCAGAGATACTCTTTTTGGTAATGGATAATCCATTTGTTTTGTCGATAATACAATTAACCGCAGACTAAAAAGACTTTCCCGTAAAATCAAATATACGTCACTCCTGATAAGCCCTCAAATTTTATTCATCTTTTCTTTATCCCAAAAATCACAACAAAATTAAAAGAATGCTTGCACAAAAAATAATCTGTATGTAGTTTTCATTAATAATTTTAAAATAACAGATTTCTTAAACTCCGGTAAAGATAAAACCCCATTTACTCGCCAAAAAGGGGTTTATCAAATATCTTCCGGCTTTGGTATTCATCAGAATCAGAATATTGGCAGGACTCATCAGAATCTAAAAAAACGGCTACACTAGCATAAAGAAGACATAGACAAGACATTAATTTCCAACAGTTCTAATAACATCTTTTATTATGCTTTAGCTTGGTATATATTTAATAATCCCTCCCATGCAATACTCTTTGAAAAATCTTCTCTCATTATTAATGATTTTGGGATAAAACAGGTGGTTTGGGAATAAATCGAAATTAGTCTCAAAATAAATAAAAATATTTCTTTGAATAGGGACTTGGGGAGTATTCACTAAATTCTTTACGCTCAAATTTAATTAAAAATGATCTAAAAAATATTTTACTAAACTAATTTAAAATAGTATTGAAACAGTTACAAAAAGGGCCTGTGAGGCAAGTTGCCAAAAAACCAAGATTAGTTTTGAAAACTTGTATTTAATTATTTTGTTCTGTTTTGTTTGAATGAATTTATCATCTCACATCATTTATTTATCAGTCCTGGTTGGACTTCGTTGAAGTAAAGATGCTAGGGCAGTTTTAAAAAAAAGTTTTTTTGTTTTAATTTTCACATTTTAATCTAAGTTTTTATATGCATGTATTTTTTTTCTGCTGTTGCGCTGAAGAAAGCCCTTTGACATAGGGCCGAAATATCCACTGCATCGAATTTCACTGTCTTGGAAAAATTTCCCTATTGTTTCTAAGTTATGATTGTTTGTCTCCGCATAACGTTGTGATACTATACTGTAGAGTCCAGAAAATTACATCCACTTCTCTTGACAACAGGGCTTCCACTCTCGAATCTCAAAATTCGGGGACAAGTTTAAAAAATTCGGGGAGTTTTCGGGGACAAGTCTTCAAGATTCGGGGAATTTTCGGGGGCAAGTTCAAAATGGACTTTTGTTACAAAATTTGGGAGCCAAAATTGGTTATAGCTTCGTTTTCAGGCTCAAGTAGGGCTTGGATCCGCGTACTAAATCTAGTTTTTAACAGAATAGGTTCTAGAGCTAGGGTACAGGATTGGAACCCATAGCCAAAAACAATTTTTGCTGGTATTGCGGACAAAACCTCAGAGTTATTTTTAAATAAATTAAAAAAAATAGGCTGAATGACACTGCAATTTTGTTGCTTTAGGTTGCTTTAGGTGCTGCTTTATTCCCATAGCCCGAAAA